>NW_026068192.1:106376-121311 GCF_014885135.2 Alexandromys fortis
CACACACACACACACACACACACACACATAACACTCAAACATGCTTTTCCTAAAGTCAGCTGTCACTGAAAAGAGAGAAGAGGCATATGATCTAAGGAAGGAGTACTGGTATAGATGATTGTAGAGACTAGTGATGGCAATGCAGTGAATTTTATTAAAAGTTTAATATTCTTGTAGTAATACTGAAAAATATTTAATAAATATTCATTGAGAATATCAATCTGAAATAAACATCAGAAAACATGTACACATATGAGACACAAATAAAAGCATATGAACAAAGGTGAAATTGTTGAAATAATTCATATACTATTTTTTCTTAATGGAATCCTCAGTCTATTGATAAATTATCATGGCATTTTTAGATACCAGAAGCAATTTGTGCATGTTCAGAAGTGGGTTTAAAAGTAACATTTCAAAATTTGTATGTAAAAACACATAAATATTAGAATATAGATTCTATAATTCATGTATTTAATCATTGCAGTTATTGAATATGACATGGTTTACTAGAAAATGCTAGCAACATACTTCAATTATCAATACAGATTCAAATTGATATATTTGCATCCAGAATGGGAGGCTTTCATGCTGATGTATTAGATGTAGACCTACATACTAAATATACCATCACTATTAGTTTCATGGGCTTTTTATTATTTTAAGAAGTGGAAACCGTGTCAGTAGTAAATTAGTATTTTATCGTCTTGTTCACCTTTAGTTTGTCTGATAGTACTACAAAATACATTAAAGACGGTGTGAGAAATACGTCAGCAGCTATGATTGAGTTCTCCAAGATTACTGCAGGATTTGTCTAAACTGTTGGAAGTGAGATCACTTTCCTTGTTGGGTCTTATTTCATGCTCAGTTTGAATGCACATTCCTACAATCAGACCAGGAATGCATATAATAGTGTTAGCAATGCTGTGCAGTGGTGGCTCATGTATTTAATCCCAGCACTCAGGAGGCAGAGGCACTTGGCCACACAGACTCATAATCAGGAATCTCCAGACAGGAATGGAGGCTTCCAGGTATATTGGTAGATCGAGGCTAAAGCAGACACAAGGTCGCACAGACAACCTGTCATATTAGCCAATTTTGTCTGTTGTTAATAGGAGGCAAAACATAGGAAAAATTACGTTTTATCCTCTGTTCCCATTTCAATTTCTCTGCTTCGTTTTACAACACTCAGGAAGGAGGAAGACACAGATGAATCATCAGCTCTGGATGAGATCATCTGGTAAAATTCAGTCCTGTGCTGGTTTAGAATCCTTGGTTTGAGAGCTCTCTCCTTATTGGTTGAGAGATGGCATAAAAATGTCCGCACTGCAGGGTTTTACCAGTCGGGCTTCTGACTAAAGTCCGGTCGACTTTAGTCAGAAGCCCGATTGTAAACAACCACAGAGAAAAAAAAAAATCCGTTCCGAGTCCGAGAGACATACAGGAGACAGAAGCAATAGAAACCTAGGGAAAAACGGAATTTGTGTGATTTCCCACGTTCCTGCTAAGAAGCACCTGTTTCTGCTTGCAGTGCAGGAAATGTGCTCGAGTCTCTGAAGCCAGTGCTTCAGCCTTAATATCTGTGATTTCTGAGTTAGTGTTGAATTCTGCATTTTCTGTAATCAAAATTTACTTTCGTGGTCAATACCTGACAACACCCGGGATGTACTAATCTTACGTGTCATTGGATGCCCGAGTAAGATAATTGCAATATCGGGAGACATCTCAGGTACCGGGAATCTCAAAATTTCAAGTGGTCGATTTCATAATCAGTCTCTTTAGGGACTCTGACAAGGCATTTCTGAATGTGATACCAGTAAGCTGCAATCGGCAGCACAGAATCACAACCAGCCATCAGCAAACAGAAATGGAAAATTTCAGGTAGATAGGCCGGATACAGACACAAAGAGTGGGATGTATAATCATCTTTTAGTTACCTGCGATGTTTTCCATTTTTGAGAATTGGATTCTGGTCCTAGACAGACTACACTTTTCCCTGTCATCCACTTTCACTTTTATTTTTTTTTTCAGCTGGACCACACAGATAGATAGGAGGGAGAAATGAGTCTGCAGCTCTGATGGAAATCTCCAAGGTTACCACGGGATTTGTTCCTATTGGTGGACTTGAGATCACTCTTCTCATTATTCCGGAAACAATTTGAATGCCCACACTCCTTCAGTCACAGACAAGGTGAGCTAATTATATTTCAAGCATAGCAAGTCCTTACTAGTGAGGCTATTGCTATGACAGCTCTCAGCTGCTCAGATTTTTGCCAGAAATCAAAATGTACATTGACACAGACATGACAGAATGCTATTGACTTTTATATGAGACTATGCCAAGGGAAATTAACAAAGTCAGGTACTGGTTGATTCCTAGTATTATAGTTCTGAGTCACCTGCAATGGTCTCCTGTGCAGCAATTCAATTCCTGCTTTAGAAACCTCTGCTACTCTTTAAACTTTTGGACCCACAGCCTCAGTCTGAAACACTGCAAAATCTGCACGGAAGTAATTCACTTCAGGTTTTAGCATCTTGCAGAGTAAAGGGGATTCATGATCTTTACTCTTTTGTCTGAGATCTTCTGAGGGAATGGATATAACATTGTAGGTTTCATTTTCATGAAAACTTAGACTCATTGAAAAGATTACACATTGAAAAGTTACACATGAAGTCCCAGCCCTACCTGGCACCAAAACTCTCATGGTACAATACGTTATAGAAGAGAAAATGCTTCTTACTATTCTGTTGTCTTTTAGGTTCTCCCAGGCTCAACTTTGCTGTTTTGGTTGGCTTAGTTGTGTACTGGCATATCAATCTTGTACATGGTTTTTCTCATTTGTATTCCTTTTTTATTTAGAAAATCAGACACCTTGAGCCTTCTTGGAAATCAACTATTTATTGATCATGACAGCAAGGTATAACATACTACCCTTTAAAATAATTAACATATCAGATTTATTTGTTACTGTGTGTCTTGGTTATTTGTGCATTGACAAGTGTGTGTCTTATCTTCTATCTTCCATCTCAGACTCTGAATTCCTATGCCTGCTAGTAATATTGAAACTAGAAAACACTAGTACTTTGGAATCAACAACCTCTATTTGAATCTGTTGCAATATTTTTGCCACCTATTCAATATAAATGGCCTTCAAGTAGGTTTTATAGACATGAAACATCATACCATAGTACAATAAAGTCTCTTATTTTCTATTTAAAATTCTTCTCTTCATATAGTTCTGTTTTTTTTCCCAGTAGTGCCAATTGAACATCTCTGATGTGAGTCAAGAGATTTTCATGTATATGAGGATATCAATATTTCATTTGGATTCAGGATTTTTTCTATTTGATTCTGGAAGCACAAAAGCAATTATTTTCATGTAAGTCTGTCATCATTTTATTTTTTGATTCCTAGCCATAAAGGCAGTGTGTGTTATGCTTTCCATAACATAGTCTTAATAACAATATTTACTAGAAATTTCCCTTTATTTTTATCACCATACAAAAAATATGTCTGAACAATTCTCACTTTTTTTTGGTCATGGAGCAAATAAGAGTGAAGATTTTGTCATGATCACTTAAGGATTAATCTGCAATTGTAGCACAAGTAGTCAATCCCATTAAAACTCTAAATATTAGCTGATGCATTCCCATTCTATGATGATGAAAGTATGTAGGAACATTCAAAAGAGGTTCTTTCCACCATATTGGCAGTTCTAAGCATATTTTCGATATGGATTGTTAATCTCAAGGTTTTCACTTAAAGACAAGGCTTTGGACATCAAACAAATGAAATAATACACTACTTAAACCTGAGTGAGAAAAAGCTGATATCCCTTCATAGTATAAAGAGTTCAGTTTTACAATAAGTCTCCAAATATATTATGAAGCATCTCAATTACATTCAAATATTCATATAAGTATACATATGTGTACATGTATGAGATTGAATAGGCATAATTATATTTATACACACTTATGCATGCATGTATATACTTTCATAATGTAGTTTAGAATTTTACACATGAGTATTGTATTTGTGTTATTTCACACTCATTTATGCTCCCTCCTTTAAAATAATATCTATACTAAAAATGTCAAATAAATCATCTACATAATAAAATTGTTACAGTTTTGTATAGATACAACTGTATTCATTCATAATTCCACAATCTATACACACTGTTTTGATTTTTACATAACCAATTTTGCATTGACCTTTTCTAAAACAAGATCCTATCTATGTTACTCTATAGCAGAAAATTATCCTCTCTATCTTAACCTCCAAATTATTCAGTTGTTTTTCTGCTAATTGTGTTAATTTTCATGAATTTTCCATTTTGGTTAACATTTCAAATGAGATTGTATTGTGGTAATAATAAAATTATTAATTTTAATTGGTTCTCCCAATTTCTCAAATTTTGCTTTTTATTACCCTATTTTATTAAAAGACAGTGTCGGTCCAGCAGATATCCTATTTCTTGGTACAATAAATTCTGTCTGGACATTGCATGAAATATTTTCTAAGCCAAGAATAGTGGAGATCTTTTAGATTTATCAGCTGGTCTCTGACCAAACATTGTTATATGATATTTGAGTTGCTGAATACTGTAGCAACGTTGTAAAACCATGTTTTATGTTTCCCTGGAAGTAAGAGCTATTGTTTCCTGTATGTTTAGAGTTAATATTTAGGACACAGTTAGAAATTATGTTTGTGCAATTAAAGTTTCTGTTTATGTAACTACTACCTCCTTAACATTTTGGATTAGGCTAGAATATTGAATTTTGCAAAGATTTCTTCCTGTCAGTGATATCTGCATTAGCAAAATATGATAGAATAAAAATTAAGACATTTCTATTGGTGCTAACCCAGTAATACCCTCTGAATAGCTAAATGTTGGTAAATTAAGACATTTTAATTACATGGAGAAATTGTGTGTTTTACCTTGAAATGTTGTATTCCTGTTAGTTTTGATTTTGATGTTAACATATAAGATAAGATAAAGTAGAAATTATAGCTATTCTAATGGTTTAAGAGACTGGCTATCAGATCCTAATTTTATAATAATTATTAAAAGACTTTATTTTGAAGAGTATAACCTATTTTTATTTAATTCTGAGTCATTAATATAGGAGATTCCTGAATGTTGCTCTTAGTTCATGTATGTGTGGATTACATCAAATGTGTAAAAACAATGTTGATCGGACTGTTTAATTTCAGGAGGCAGACAACAAATGTTGAAAAGTATGTAAATGCAAAAAATAGAAACAGAGGAGAGAATCTAGTAGAATAGTTAGTAACATAAAAGAAGCACATGTTCTGTGATCTAAGTGCTACACAATACTGTATCGTTCACACTCTGGGATAGAGACTGGAGACTGAAATACACATATACACACAGAGACAAATACACTGGACATCCTTAAAATAAGAACACAGAGAATGCTAACTTGCATCAACTACGTCAACTTTATTGTGTTCCAGGGCATCTTATATAGTGCCTTCCCTTACCAATATCAGGTACATATCCAGAATAAAACACTCCCCTACCATCAGGAATCCCTGAGGATCTTGTGTCAGAGCAGCTGTAAACACAGGAACCCAAGTTGCCTTGCTCAGAGCAGCTGCAAACACAGGAAAACCAAGCTGTTTACAGGAAATTCAGGGTTTGGGCTCCACAGACCCCAACATGTGTCTACACTAAAGAATATTCTTTATGTTATTTTCTGCTTTTTATTATATAAAATGCTCAGACTCATAGAGGGTTCTTTCCATGAATTGATAATTTGATATATTAAAAACTAATCTAGTATATATGTATGAAAAATCCTGGTATTCTAATATTATCATGCAGCTCCAGGACATGAAGCATATGAAGTGAGTGCAGGAGCTCTGAGATTTACTGGCCTGTTTTAATACCACAAGTGGCAAATTCCTAGGTTGTGACATGATATTATACTAATGTACATAACTAGTGTTTGATGGATATATCTATATACACACATATATACACATATATGTAAATGTGTTCTTTAATTTCCATGATGTAATATTGCATATAAAATTGTTCCATAACAAAATCCAGACAATGTTCTACTGTATTTTGAGGAACCATTATAAATTCCATCTATTATCAGTATTTTCAATATTATTTAATAAGATGATAAAACAAGAAATATAGATTTTCTCAGATTTACTAGCTTTGTAATGATATCCATGTTCTCTTAATATACCCATATCCAAACACACACACACACACACACACACCACATTCAAATATGCTTTCCCTGAATTCAGATGTCACTGAAAACATAGAAGAGGTATATATGTCCTAAGGAAAGAGCACTGGTATAAGTGATTGAAGAGACTAGTGATGGCAATGCAGTGAATTTTATCAAAATTTCAATAATCATGTTGTTATTCTGAAAAAATATTTAATAAGTATTCATTAAGAATATCAATCTGAAATAAATATTAGAATACACGTACACATTTGAAACACTAATAAAAGCATATATACAAAGGTGAAATTGTTGAAATAATACATATACTCTAATATTTTTCCTAAATGAAAACATCAATCTATTGATAAATTATCATGGCATTTTTAGATACCAGAAGCAATTTGTGCATGCTCAGAACTGGATTTAAGAATAACATTTCAGAATTTTACATGTAAACACACACACACACACACACATATATATATATATATTAGAATGTATATTCTATAATTTGTGTATTTAATCATTGCATTTATCGAATCTGATATGGTCTACTAAAAAATGCTAGCAACATACTCCAATGCATAGCCCAGAACCACGGTGAGATATTTGCATCCAGAATGGGAGGCTTTCATGCTGATGTATTAGATGTAGACCCAAATTGTAAATATATCATCACTAATACTTATCATGGACTTTTATTTTCTTATAGCAAGTGGAAACAGTGTCAGTAGTAAATTAATATTTTATCCTCTTGTTCACCTTTACTATGGCTGATAGTACTACAATATACATGTAAGATGGAGTTAGAGATAAATCAGCAACTGTGATTGAGCTCTCCCAGATTACCACAAGATTTGCCTAAACTGTTGGAAGTGAGATCACTTTTCTTGTTGGGTCTTATTTCATGCTCAGTTTGAATGCACATTCCTACAATCAGAGACCAGGAATGTGTATAATAGTGTGAGCATTGCTAGGCAGTGGTGGCTCACGCCTTTAATCCCAGCACTGGGGAGGCAGAGGCGGGTGGATCTCTGGTAGTTCCAAACCAGTCTGGTTTACAAGAGCTCATTCGATGACAGGCACCAAAACTACCTTGTCTCAAAAAAAAAAAAAAAAAAATCTTAGCAATGCTGGTTCTTACAAGCCAAGCTCTGTCTATATCCAGGTCTCAGCTGGACCTAGGAAGAACCAATACTGACTGTTTATCTACACCTTACATATACAGGAGTCAGAGTCTATGGAAATTAGTAAAACCAGAACGTACATTCACAATAATTACTCCTACTGTTTTGAAAATTTTGGCTAGTGTCTTCTATTATCTACCCTTTCTCGGTGCTTACAAAGTTTTGTGCCAAAATCACATTCTATGTAAAATTTTATAACAAATATAAAAATAACTTTTCAGTCCTTGAATTATTTTCTCAGCATATCTAACATGATTGCATTTTTTTATTATTAGTGGTGATTAACTACTACCTACATTTGTTAGTTTTCCCAAACAGTTTGTAATAGTAGCTTTCATGGTGTAGCATTTTGTGTTATATTTTTCAAGGAATGCGTGAAAAAATAATCCAAACCAGTATGGAAATCTACATACAGTATTTTTCATTAAAAACCTTGAACTTATATCACTACACAATAATTTATAGCAATATAAAAAATTTCTGATGAGTATGTCTGATAGTATAAATGAAGACTATGTAATCTAACCTTTTATCCTGTCATTCCTATATCACCAACCCCAGCATGGATGCTGTTGAAATAGAGAATCTGGACAATATTCACAGTAGTCACTGATATAGAAATATTGAAATTCTTTAGGTACAGCAGTAGTAATCAGTCAATGTTGGACCACTACACATCAGCCACTGGACATGTGTGGGAAGAATCACTGATATGTGGACTGTTTGTGTAAGAGAAGGAGGTGTGAACAGAAATATTTGGAATGCCTGGGCCACTTGGGATTATAGTATAAAATAAGCAGAGATTTGAGAAAAACCCAGACACTTTCTGGATCTTTAGAATGGCATGGAGAAATGGATCTTTAGAATGGCATTGTTTTGCTGAGATTTCTTTGAATGGTATATTTATACAATTGTGACGCTTTTAGAAGATCTAATTGATGAATTATGATGTGAAAACAGTCTATACCATGGACATGCAATGTTGAAGAGAGAAGAGAGAGCACAAAAAAGAAAGTGATGAAACTTAGTTACTAGGAAGCAATGGTGGCAATATTTGAGTGGAGCCTCAGTAATTGCAAATAAATTTTTGAAAGAAAGACAGCTTTTGTGTTGATGCTTTTGTAACAGGATTTAAAGACTTCTAGGAAGTTCAAAGAATGAATACATCATAAAGCATTCTAGGGAAAGACAAGCTTATGCCTTGTGTGAGCAAATATCCATTACAACTTTTCAGTGTGCTGCCCATTTTAACATGAACAGCCTAAAATTTCTTATTACATTATTTGAAACAACCAAGAGACAAAAACTAAAGTTTTATACAAGTAGGACCTATGTAGAAAACAGGTAGATTTCAAGAACGTGAGACCTAAAGTCACCATGAGTTCTGATTGAGTATCTTAAAGCTAGAGAGACTAGTAGTAATTTTATGGCTCATTCAGGTAGACAGGTTTATGACTGAACTGTAGCCACTCTTCAGGTTATTCTCTGTAATAGGGTAACTATTACGTCTAAGATTCACAAAATTAAAAGTATATAAATCAAACTAGAGGTAAGCTGAGGGATCTAAGCCTTATGTGCAAATGTAAATAAAGGAAGAGGAGAGCAGGAGGATCCAAATCTCTAAACTCATGCATTTGTGGGGGAAATAAGGAGGTCCATTGAAGAGATCTAGGTGATGGAAAGGCAGTTATTAAAAAGCACCATCTGGCTCCATGCTTATTGCTTAGTCAATTTTTTAAGCCTTTTTTGGTCTTTGTTAAAATTCTGGCCTGCAATATGAATGCCAACAAATAGGCTATTTGTGTGTCCCTGCAGATAGTTCAGAAATAACCATACACATATCTATGACTAAGTAATATATACCCATCCATGTCTCAGGATTATTACAAGATAGCTCTTACATATTAAATTAAGTGATATTTCTTCTCTCTCCTCTGTTTTGTGGATTATTACCTTTTCTTACGATATCAATTTCATCTTCTCCCTGTTTCCCTCATGATTCTGAGACTCCTCTTTGTTCTTCCTAGCAACCTCCAAGTATGGTTCTCCTGCCTAAGTTTATACTCTCTGCCTATGATCCAGTCAGCTCCTTTTATAAACAATTAACTCTGACATTTATTCATCCTGTGTAAAGGAATATTCCATATACTTTTCCTGACATTTTCAACACACACCTACTTTGTTTTATATTTGTTTATATGCTAATGGTGACATATATTTCCATCATTCCCATCCTCTTATAAGGTTTTAGGGTTAAATTCTATTCAGGAAAATATTTGGGATATATTTTACATGTATATTCAGTCTAAAATATCTATATTTTTCTTACATTTTCAATTATTAAGAAGGTATTTTATTAATCTTGAATGCTCAGGGTTAGAAGCTGAAGAATAATCACATGAACATGTAAAATAAACCTGCTCAGGTTTTGCTTAACTCTATCAAACAGTATTGGCTGTGACCTACAGCTGCCTTAATGTATTGGATAAACCTTTGAATAGGCTCCTTTTGATAGTCACACTGTGCCCACTTTATTTGATATGATGTAATCACAGCAACACAATTTCAAAGAACTCAAGTACTTTGACTGTAAATATTTCCATGACATAAAGAAAACCTCATAAATGGAAGTGTTCCTGTACATAATTTTTCTTTCTACTTTTGTAATTATGCAAATGCAAAATCATAGTTAACACATTAAGTTATTTGTAAAAGTTTTCTTTTGCCTGTTGTATGGTACCCTTGTAGCATCAAAGGGCAAAGTGATTAACACAGATAATTTCATTATACACTAATTTTATTTCAAATGTGTGCAGTGTAGGTTCATTCATTTAATCTGAAATTCTTTTGACTAATGCATGGAATATACAGAAGCAAACAAAATTCTGTTCTTTTTTATTGTTTATGGGGTATATTATAGATATAGGCCAGGGAATTGCCAAAGTCCTCACTTTAATTTTCACTATTCAGAAAATAGAAATAAAAACTGAAGGAAACTAAAGCACTAAATATTTATTAGGGTGCATGTAGAACATAATGACCTATAGAGCAGCAGGCCATGTGTTCTTTAGTTATATTCAGATTGCTGTTTTATTGTGCTATTGTTTTGTGGCTAATCTGTGAACAGACGGGGAGACATTTCATTGAAAGGTCAGCTCATTTAAAAAGTTGGAAACCTAGAATACATTTTAAAATACTCATATTCAAATTCTCACAATTGTATTAAAAATTTCAGGATATCTGGGAAGTGTTAGAAAAGGATTTTATCTGAGTATACTTGGCCTGCTAGGCTAGACTGGCAAATTTCATGTCCATGGAGAAAATCTGCCTCAAGTCAGCAAATTCTAATAAACATCTGCATCAAATCAGTATTTGATTGATATTTAGCACATTTTTAATCATGAATTTTCAGCAATTAGAACTAAATATAAAATTCCTGTAGTACCTCTCGTGCTCAAAAACCCCATTTTTCCTAGTTATATAAAGAAAATCTAGGAAAAAAATATTTTAGTCTTCATTTTTTTTCTATGACTTGCAATTACTCAATAGCAAAATCACATCAAAGTACCACTAAGTTATATGTAAACATTCTCTTTTGTTTATTTATGCTTCACTGATACCTAAAAAAAGACACATCACTAAGACAGGTAAATTCATTAGTTTTTCTTTTTAATTTCATATGTGGATTCTATATTTCCATTTTTTAATGTTCATTTTATTATCACTATATCTAAGCTGATCTAGGTAGCCTTTCAAAGAATGAATCCCTAAAAGCCAGGACGAGCAGTAGGGATAAATCCTGCTCCCCCTGCCAGTGGCCCCATAGTCTGCCATAGCCCATACAATAGTCTCCCACATTCTGAACACCTAGTTTGGTACTTTTCTGGTTCTTTCAATGTCAGGCCAGCGTTGTTAGGCTCCCATTAACTCAGTTAAGCTGTTTCAATAACCATTCCCATTACAGCCTTGATCTCTTGGCATGTATATTCAATTTTCCCGTTTCGCAACTTGACTTTGGCAGCTCAGCCTCGTAATGGACTGTAGATCTCTGCTTCTGCTCCATCAGTTGCTTAATGTTGTTTCTATGATGACATTTAAGATAGACATCAATCTGGCTACGAGACATTTATTTTCAATTCTCTGGTTCTTCAATGGGACTTCGGGAACTCCGCCTCATGACTGACTCTGGATCTCTGCATCTGCTCCACCAGTTGCTGAATGTAGGTTCTAAGATGACATTTAAGATAGACATCAATCTGGCTACAGACACAGACTGTTCAAACACCCACTCCCCTATTGCTCAGGGTCTTCACTGGGGTCATCATTGTGGATCTTGGAATTTCCCCTATTCCAGTTTTTTGCAGGTCCCCTAATACTCCCTAAATAAAAGTATTTTTTTCTCCTTGCTCTCCATCTCTGTCCATTCCCCTTCTTGAAAATCCTATCTTTCAAGTCTTATTCCCTCTACTTTTATAGCACCTCCTTTGTTTCTGCCTTTCATTCTCCCTATACCCATAGTTTCCCAATTTTCTCAGGAGATCTTCGCTCTTTCCCCTTCCCAGTGAGATCAATGTTTGTTTTTCTTAATATTCTCCTTGTTAACTTAGCTTCTCTGAGGTCGTGGGACACAGGTTCCCTAGTTTTGCTTTATAGCTGGTATTCTCACCTATGATTGGATATAAACCATAGTCAATATTCTGGGTCTGGTTTATGTCACACAGGATGATTTTTTTTCTAGTTTCACATATTTTCTTGCATATATGAAGATTCCATTGGTTTTTTTTTTCCCACTGAGTAGTAGTACTCCATTTTGTAAATGAAACATATTTCCTTTATTTATTCTTTGGTCGATGGGCATCTAGGTTGTTTCCATGTTCTGCCAATTACAGGAAATGCTGCTTTAAACAAAGTTGAACATATGTTTTGTAACTGACTGAGCAAGCATTGTATTTAACTGTAATAGTGTATTGATGAGTCTTAGAGTTGATTGATTTCTAATATCCTGAGACACTGCCATCCTGAACTCCAGAGTTTTGTCCCAGTTTTACTTCCATCTTCCTTCTGTGTCTGAGATGGAATATACACGAGACTCCTCCATGGTGCTCTTCTTACATTATCTGCATGAGGACAATAATGAAAAAAGCCAGACATTTGCCCATTTTATGACATTATCATCTACTATTCAGAAAGGATAATTTAACATTTGCATATACAGAGGACCATATCATATTTGGTGAGTAAGTAGAATACAATGATCTTTTAGAGTGGTCTATGAGTTATAGTCATTATCTTATACTTTTGCTCTTATAGTTACATTGTAACCTGAGAATATCAAGTAGCAGTCTCAGTCAGCAACGAGTTCATTCGGCAATGTGCAATGCTAGCACAGAATTTTAGAACACGCCCTTTCTAAATCAGGCATGCTAGTATAATATGATTGCAGTATATTAGAGAAGTGTGGAATCAGGAAGATTTCTTAGTATTCATGGACAGCAAGTCTAGAATGGCGAATTTCATTCCAAGGAGAAAACAAAACTCACATCTGTTAAATACTTGCACCAAACTAGTATTTGATTAATATATAAGCATATTTGTCCCAATTAATTTGCAAAAACTGGATATAAATGAATACTTTTTAATGCTTTATAAATAATACCTTTTAAAATTTCTCCTTTCTCCCTTCATCCCATTTCCCTCTCGTGCCCCCACTTACCCTCCACCTCCAGTCCTAAGAGATGGCACGGTACACTGCACTGAGGGAAGTCCAAGGACCTCCCCCCTCCACCCAGACTTAGGGAGATATGCATCCACATAGACTAGGATCTCAAGCAGCCAATACATGCAGTAGAGATAAATCCCAGTGCCATTATCATTGGCTTCTCAGTCTGCCCGAGTTGTCAGCCACATTCAAAGTTTGATTCCATGCTTGTTCAGTCCTAGTCCACCAAGCTTTATGGGGCCTTCATTACATCAGGCATCTAAGTGGGTGGACCAACCCCTCGTGGTCCTCACTTCCTTGCTCATCTTCGTTCTACTTCTGCTCTTCAAATGAACCTTGGGAGCTCAGTCCAGTTCTCCAATGTGGGTCTCTGTCTTTCTCTCCATCTGTCTCAGTATGAAGGTTTTATGGTGATATTCAAGATAGTCTTCAGTCTGACTATGGCACAAGGCCAGTTCAGGCACCTTCTCCTCCACTTACCAAGGTCCTATCTAGAGACATCTCCGCAAACACCTGGGTACCCCTCTAGAAACAAGACTCTTTCCAACCCAAAAATGGCTCCCTTAACTAAGATATCTTCTTCCCTGCTCCCATATCATCCGTCCTCCATCTCAACCGTTCCACTTACCTCAGCTCTCCCCAAATATTCACTTCTCCCTTCTCTCTCCCCCTCTACCCTTTCCCATATCCAACCTCACCCCAAATGCTACATACTTTTACCTGACAATCTTGTCTGCTTCCAATTTCCAGGAGGATCTATATATGTTTGTCTCTAGATTCATTTTATTACTTAGCTTTCTAGGATCACAAAAATAAATGCATAATTCTTATAGTATATCCAGTGCTCAAAAATCCCAGTATGACTAATGTCAGCACAAATGTATGAAAACCGTTATTAGGGAGACTCTCTGTTGTCTTGAACTAATTGAGAAAGACATGGTAATTTCCCATGAAGTACACTCATGTAGCAAATGACAGCTTCAAATTAAAAGATATAAAACTTTCTTAAATAAATTCTGCTTTTATTAAAGATAGGAAAATTGTAATTCAGATTTAATAGTGATTGTAGAATTTGGAGATAAATTCTTATATTTTGAATCTAATGGAATTTTTTTTATAATTTATTAAAGATTTCTGTCTTTTCTTCACCTCCGCCTCCCCTTTCCCTCCCCCTCCCCCAATCAAGTCCCCCTCCCTCGTCAGCCCAAAGAGCAATCAGGGTTCTCTGATTGGTACTTTTAAGCAAGGTAAATTTATAAGTAGAAGCAGATACTGCTGTTGCAGTAAATGAACAATTAAAAAGATAAACAAGTTTTAAGGCAGCCATGAACTTCCAAATATGCATCTGAATTGCAATAGAGGCTGTGAGTAAGGTGATGCGATTATCACTACTTCCTCCATCTCCCCATGCCAGAAGATGGCTTCCAGTTACACTTTCATTCTCAGCCAAATTAATTCTGGTAACATTAATCAAATCACAAGTGGTAATATTTCATTCAGAACAAATATTAGTAAATTGACCATATGTGCCATAATTGATCCATTTATTTTGAATTATTTTGCCACATTTGCCCTAACAAGTCTTCCAAATAAATGGCTGATATTTTAAACAATAATATGTAAAATCTGGACATACAAGATATGATAATTCATAATTTTCAATAATATTGTCCCAGGTCTGATTAATGGAACATGCTGAAAGTCTTGAAGATGAATATGAGATCTACCTATTTTATTTTATTTTTTTCTTTTTCATTAATTAATTAATTTATTTATTAAAGATTTCTGTCTCTTCCCCACTGCC
>NW_026068192.1:122663-145000 GCF_014885135.2 Alexandromys fortis
GGGAGGCAGAGGCAGGCGGATCTCTGTGAGTTCGAGACCAGCCTGGTCTACAGAGCTAGAAAACCACAGAGAAACCTTGTCTAGAAAAAAAAAAAAAAAAAACAGATGACAAAGAATCAGAAGCCAGATATACTTGGCTGCAGAGACTCACAATCAGGAATCTCCAGAAAGGAATCAAGGGTTACACGTATATTGTTAGATTAGAAGCAAAAGCAGACGCAAGGTCGCACAGACAACCTGTCATACCTAGCCAGTTTTGTCTGCTGATACCAGGAGGCAAAACAGGAAAAATTAAGTTTTATTCTGTGTTCTCATTTCAATTGCTCTGCTAAATTTAACAACACTCAGGCAGGAGGGAGACACAGATGAATCATCAGCTCTGGATGAGATCATCGGGTAAAATTCAGTCTTGTGCTGGTTTAGAATCCTTGGTTTGAGAGCTCTCTCCTTATTGGTTGAGAGATGGCATAAAAATGTCCGCACTGCAGGGTTTTACCAGTCGGGCTTCTGACTAAAGTCCGGTCGACTTTAGTCAGAAGCCCGATTGTAAACAACCACAGAGAAAAAAAATCCGTTCCGAGTCCGAGAGACATACAGGAGACAGAAGCAATAGAAATTTATTGGTAAACGGATTTGGTCTGTTTTCCAACGCTCCTGTTAAGAGGCACCTGTTTCTGCTTGCAGTGCTCGAGTCTCTGAAGCCAGTGCTTCAGCCTTAATATCTGTGATTCCTGAGGTAGTTTTGAATTCTGCATTTTCTGTAATCAAATTGACTTTCACGGTCATTACCTGACAACAACCTGAGTGTGCTGATCTTTCGTGCCATTGGATGCCCGAGTAAGATAATTGCAATATCGGGAGATATCCTCAGGTACCTGAGAATCTCAGTATTTCAAGTGGTAGCTTCTGCAATCAGTCTTTTTAGGGACTCTGACATGGCATTTCTGAATGTGATACCAGTAAGCTTCAGTCAGCAGCATAGAATCCCAATCAGCTGTCAGAATGCAGAAATGGGAAATTACAGGTACATAGTCAGGGTACCGACCCAAAGAGTGGGATGCATAATCATCTTTTAGTTACCTGCGATGTTTTCCATTTTTGATAATTGTATTCTGGTCCTAGGTAAACTACATTTTTTTTCCTGTCATCCACTTTCACTTTCATTTTTTTTTTCCCTGCTGGACCACATAGTTAGATGGGAGGGAGAAATGAGTCAGAGGCTCTGATGGAAATCTCCAAGGTTACCACAGGATTTGTCCCTATTGGTTGAATTGATATCATTCTTCTCTTTGTTCCGGACACAATTTGAATGCACACACTTCTTCAGTCACAAAGGAGAGCTAATTATATTTTAAGTATAGCAGGTCTTTTCTAGTGCAGCTCTGACTATGCCAGCTCTCTGCCTCTCGTGTCTATACCAGGAACCCAAATGTACATTGACGCAGATATGGCAGACTGCTATTAAATTCTATATGAAACTTCAAGGGAAATTAGAAAAGTCAGGTACTGGTTTATTCCCAGTATTACAGTGTTGAGTCCCCTGCTATATTCTCCTGTAGAGCAAATCGAATCTTGCTTCACCAACTTCTACTATTTTTTAAAGTTTAGTAACAACTGCCTCAGTTTTTTTTTTTTTTTTTTTTGAGACAGGGTTTCTCTGTGGTTTTGGAGCCTGTCCTGGAACTAGCTCTTGTAGACCAGGCTGGTCTCGAACTCACAGAGATCCGCCTGCCTCTGCCTCCCAAGTGCTGGGATTAAAGGCGTGCGCCACCACCGCCCGGCCCTGCCTCAGTCTTGAAACACTACAATATCTGCAAGGAAATGATTCACTTCAGGTTTTAGCATCTGACAGAGTAAAGAGGAGTCATGATCTTTCCTCTTTTTCTCTGAGATCCTCTGTGAGATCCGTTTTGACAATGTAGGTTTCCTCTTCATGAAAACTTAGAGTCATTGAAAAATATTATGCGATAACATATGAATGCCAAACCCTACCTGGCCCCAAAAACACTCCTGGTACAACAAGTTATAGAAGAGGAACCATACATCTTATCATTCTATTGCTTTTTAGGTTCTCACAGCCACAACTTTGCTGTCACTGGTGCTGTATTCTATGGCATATAAAAACTCTTGTACTTAATTTTTCTCATTTGTATGCCTCTTTTGTGTTTAGGAAATCAGACAGCAGGAGTTTTGTTGGAAATCAACTATTTATTAATCATGGCAGCAAGGTATTACTTACTACCCTTTAAAATAATTAACACAACAAATTGCTTCGTTTTTGTGTGTGTTGTCTTTGTGCTTTGAACAAGTGCATAACTTATCTTGTATTTTCCATCTTAGACTCTGAATTCCTGTGTCTGCTAGTAATTTTGATACTGGAAAACACTGGAACATTGGAATCAACAACCTCCATGTGAATCTGTTGTAATATTCTGCCATCTTTTCAATATAAATGTACGTGGCTTTCAACTAGGTTTTATAGATATGAAACTCCATAACATGGTTCCACAAAGCCTCTTATTTTCTATTGAATGGTCTTTTCTGCATATAGTTCTGCAATTTTCTAAGAAGTGCCAATGGAACATCTCTGATGTGGATCAAGACATGCTCAGATATATGAGTATGTCAATATTTCATTGGGTCTCAGGTATTTTTATTTGACTCTGGAATAATAAAAGCAATTATTTTTATATAAGTCTGTAATTATTTTATTATTAGATTTTTAGCCATAAAGGCAGTGTGTGTGATGCCTTCCATCAAAATATCTTAATAAAAATATTTACTTGAATTTTCCCTTGATATTTTTAGCCACTATCCAAAAACATATCTGAACACGTCTCACTTTTTCTCTTTTTAATCAGGGAACTAATGAGAATGAAGATTTTCTACATGCTAACTTGAGGGTTAACCCGCAATTATAGCACAAGTAGTCAATCCCTTTGAAATTCTAGGTATTAGCAGATGGATTCCCATTCTATGATGATGAATTTATACAAGAACTTCCAAAACATGTTCTTTCCACCATATTGGCAGTAGTAAGCATATTTTGATATGGTCTGTGAATCTCCAGTTTTGCACTTAAAGACATGACTTTGGACATTAAGCAAATGTAAAAATAAACTACTTAGACCTCAGTGAGAAAAAGTTGATATCCCTTCATGGTATAAGTTCAGTTTTACAGTAGCTCTCCTAATATACTATGAAGCATCGAAATTACATTCAAATATTCAAATAACTTTACATATGTGTCCATGTTTGAGACTGAATAGGCATAATTATATTTATACATACATATGCATGCATGTGTTTACTTTCAAATGCAGTATAGAATTTCAAACATGAGTACTGTATTTGTGTTACTTCACAATCATTTCTGCTCCCTCCTTTAAAATAATATCAAAACTAAAAATGTCAAATAAATCCAACTACATAATGAAATTATTATATTTTTGTACAGATACAATAGTAAACATAAGTATTCCACAATGTATAAACAATGTTGTTATTTCTCATAACTAATTTGGCATTGATATTTTTTTAAAAAATCCTATCAATGTTACTGTACAGTAGAAAATTATACGTTCATTCTTAGCCTCCAAATTTTTCAGTTGCTTTTGTGCTAATTGTGTTAAAATTTCAATATGGGATTATATTGTGGTAACCATATTTTGTTATTTCTATGCTTTTATTTAATTTAATTGGCTTTCCCAGTTCCTAAAATTTTGCTTTTTATTACCCTATCTTTATTAGAAGACACCGTCTTCCCAGCCGATATCCTGTTCCTTGATACAATAAATTCTGTCTGTACATTGCTTAAAATATTTTCTAAGCCAAGAATAGTGGTGATCTTTTGTATTTATTAGCTTGTCTCTGACCAAACATTGTAAGTTATTTGATATTTGAGTTGTTGAATTATGTGTCAATGTTGTAAAATCGTGTTTTCTGTTTTACTGAAAGTAACAGCTATTGTTTCCCATGTATTAGGAATAATATTTAGGACACAGCTAGAAATTATATTTGTCCAAAAAAGGTGAAGATGAAGTTTCTGTTTCTGTTACCACTATCCCCCTTACCATTTGGAATAGGCTAGAAAGTTGGATTTTGCAAAATTGCCTTCCTGTCAATAATAACCACTTTAGTAAAAAAAAGTTAGAGTAAAAATTCCAACATGTCTTTTTGCACCAACCCAGTAATACCCTCTGAGTGGCTAATTGTTGGTAAATTATGACATTTGAAGTACATGGTAAAGTCATACATTGTCCCTGAGATGTTGTAGTACTGTTAGTTTTGATTTTACCCTTACCATATTAAGATGATAAAAAGTGTAAATTATAGCTATATTAACATTGTAAGAGACTGACTCTCAGATTCTAATATTATATATTATATATTGTTAAATGATTTTAATTTTAAGAGGAACAGTAAAACGTATTATAGTTTAATTCTAAGTGGTTATGCATGGGACACTACTGAATGTTGCTCTTAGTTGATGTATGTTTAGATGACATAAAACAGTGATACTACTGTTTTATTTCAGGAGGCAGACAACAAAAGTTGAAAGTGTGGGAATGAAAAAAATAGAAACAGAGGGGATAACCTCATAGAATAGTTAGTTACATAAATGAAACGCCTGTGTCTGTAAAGCACTACACATGTTTTGTGATCTATGTGCTAGACTACTGTATGGTTTTCATGCTGGTAAAGGGTCTGCGAATTGAAATACACACAGGGTATCCTTAAAACAAGAAGCCAAGAATGCTACCATGAATTGAGAATGTCAACTTTATTGTTTTCCAAAGCATCTTATATAGTGTCTTCACTGGCCAATATCCATGCCCTAGCTCTCAGAATTATCTGCTACAAATCCAGATTAAAACACTCCCCTACCATCAGGAACTCCTCAGGGTCTTGTGCTCAGAGCAGCTGCAAACACAGGAAAACAAGTTTCCCTGCTCAGATCAGCTGCTAGTACAGGAAAAGCAAGCTGTTTACCAGAAATTCAGGGTCTAGGGTCCACAGACCCTAACATGTATCTACATTAAAAAATATTCCATATATTATTTTCTGCTTTTAATATTATAAAATGCACAGACTCATAGAGTGTTCTTTCCATGAACTGATAATTTCAAAAATTAAAAACTATATCTATTTCTAGTATTACATATATATGGAAAAAAACAAGTATTCTATCATTGTCATGCAGTTGAGGACATGAAACCTATGTAGTGAATGTAGGAGCTCTGAGATTTACTGGCCTGTTTTCATACCACAAGCTGTAAATTCCATGGTTGTGGCATGGTATTATACTAATGCATATAATTAGTATTTGATGGCTATATATATATATGTAAACTTAAATTATTTAATTTCCATTGTGTAAGTTGCATATATAATTGTTCAACGACAAAATACAGAAAATGTTCTACTGTATTCTGAGGTACATTATGAATTCCATTATCAGAATGCCTATATTATTTAATAAAACGATAAAAAGGGAAATATAGACTTTTCACAGGTTTGCTAGCTTTGTAATGATATCCATGAACTCTTAAAGTGACCCATATCGAAACACATGTGCACACACGCACACACACACACACACACACACACACACATAACACTCAAACATGCTTTTCCTAAAGTCAGCTGTCACTGAAAAGAGAGAAGAGGCATATGATCTAAGGAAGGAGTACTGGTATAGATGATTGTAGAGACTAGTGATGGCAATGCAGTGAATTTTATTAAAAGTTTAATATTCTTGTAGTAATACTGAAAAATATTTAATAAATATTCATTGAGAATATCAATCTGAAATAAACATCAGAAAACATGTACACATATGAGACACAAATAAAAGCATATGAACAAAGGTGAAATTGTTGAAATAATTCATATACTATTTTTTCTTAATGGAATCCTCAGTCTATTGATAAATTATCATGGCATTTTTAGATACCAGAAGCAATTTGTGCATGTTCAGAAGTGGGTTTAAAAGTAACATTTCAAAATTTGTATGTAAAAACACATAAATATTAGAATATAGATTCTATAATTCATGTATTTAATCATTGCAGTTATTGAATATGACATGGTTTACTAGAAAATGCTAGCAACATACTTCAATTATCAATACAGATTCAAATTGATATATTTGCATCCAGAATGGGAGGCTTTCATGCTGATGTATTAGATGTAGACCTACATACTAAATATACCATCACTATTAGTTTCATGGGCTTTTTATTATTTTAAGAAGTGGAAACCGTGTCAGTAGTAAATTAGTATTTTATCGTCTTGTTCACCTTTAGTTTGTCTGATAGTACTACAAAATACATTAAAGACGGTGTGAGAAATACGTCAGCAGCTATGATTGAGTTCTCCAAGATTACTGCAGGATTTGTCTAAACTGTTGGAAGTGAGATCACTTTCCTTGTTGGGTCTTATTTCATGCTCAGTTTGAATGCACATTCCTACAATCAGACCAGGAATGCATATAATAGTGTTAGCAATGCTGTGCAGTGGTGGCTCATGTATTTAATCCCAGCACTCAGGAGGCAGAGGCACTTGGCCACACAGACTCATAATCAGGAATCTCCAGACAGGAATGGAGGCTTCCAGGTATATTGGTAGATCGAGGCTAAAGCAGACACAAGGTCGCACAGACAACCTGTCATATTAGCCAATTTTGTCTGTTGTTAATAGGAGGCAAAACATAGGAAAAATTACGTTTTATCCTCTGTTCCCATTTCAATTTCTCTGCTTCATTTTACAACACTCAGGAAGGAGGAAGACACAGATGAATCATCAGCTCTGGATGAGATCATCTGGTAAAATTCAGTCCTGTGCTGGTTTAGAATCCTTGGTTTGAGAGCTCTCTCCTTATTGGTTGAGAGATGGCATAAAAATGTCCGCACTGCAGGGTTTTACCAGTCGGGCTTCTGACTAAAGTCCGGTCGACTTTAGTCAGAAGCCCGATTGTAAACAACCACAGAGAAAAAAAAAAATCCGTTCCGAGTCCGAGAGACATACAGGAGACAGAAGCAATAGAAACCTAGGGAAAAACGGAATTTGTGTGATTTCCCACGTTCCTGCTAAGAAGCACCTGTTTCTGCTTGCAGTGCAGGAAATGTGCTCGAGTCTCTGAAGCCAGTGCTTCAGCCTTAATATCTGTGATTTCTGAGTTAGTGTTGAATTCTGCATTTTCTGTAATCAAAATTTACTATCGTGGTCAATACCTGACAACAACCGGGATGTACCAATCTTATGTGCCTTTAAATGCCCGAGTAAGATAATTGCAATATCGGGAGACATCCTCAGGTACCGGGAATCTCAAAATTTCAAGTGGTCGATTTCATAATCAGTCTCTTTAGGGACTCTGACAAGGCATTTCTGAATGTGATACCAGTAAGCTGCAATCGGCAGCACAGAATCACAACCAGCCATCAGCAAACAGAAATGGAAATTTTCAGGTAGATAGGCAGGCTACAGACATAAAGAGTGGGATGTATAATCATCTTTTAGTTACCTGCGATGTTTTCCATTTTTAATAATTGGATTCTGGTCCTAGACAGACTACATTTTTTTTCCTGTCATCCACTTTCAATTTTATTTTTTTCTGCTGGACCACACAGATAGATAGGAGGGAGAAATGAGTCTGCAGCTCTGATGGAAATCTCCAAGGTTACCACGGGATTTGTTCCTATTGGTGGACTTGAGATCACTCTTCTCATTATTCCGGAAACAATTTGAATGCCCACACTCCTTCAGTCACAGACAAGGTGAGCTAATTATATTTTAACCATAGCAGGTCCTTACTAGTGAAACTCTTGCTATGACAGCTCTCAGCTGCTCATGTTTTTACCAGAAACCATAATGTACATTGACACAGACATGACAGAATGCTATTGACTTTTATATGAGACTAATTCCAGAGAAATTAGCAAAGTCAGGTAATGGTTTATTCCCAGTATTTCAGTTCTGAGTCACCTGCAATGGTCTCCTGTGCAGCAAATCAATTCCTGCTTCAGAAGCCTCTGCTACTCTTTTAATTTTTGGAATCACTGCCTCAGTCTTGAAATACTGCATTATCTGTAAGGAAATAATTCACTTCAGGTTTTAGCATCTGACAGAGTAAAGGGGAGTCATGATCTTTCCTCTTTTCTCTGAGATCCTCTGTGGGAATTGTTATGACCTTTTAGGTTTCCTTTTCATGAAAACTTAGAGTCATTGAAAATATTATGCAGTGACACATGAAAGCCTAACCCTACCTGGTACCAAAGACTCTCATGGTACAATAAGTTATAGAAGACGAAACTTACTTCTTATCATTCTACTGCCTTTTAGGTTCTTACAGACTCAACTTTGCTGTCTTGGTTGGCATAGTTTTGTGTTTTGGCATATAAAAATTTTTGTACATAATTTTTCTTACTTGTATTTCTTTTTCTATTCAGGAAATCAGACAGCATGAGGGGGAGTGGAAATGGGGGAGAGGGAGGGAATTGGGAGGAGGGGAAAATTTGTAATAATAATAATAATAATAAAAGCTAGTTTATGAAAAGGCTACAAAGCTACAGTAAAATCCTCTGTTGAAAAAAATCAAAAAAGGAAGAAATGTCCTTAGTCTAAAATTTTGAAGCCTTTAAATCATATGTTTTTGTTTAGCTAAGCAGCACCCAAAATCAAATGTCTCACTGTCATCAAAAAAATTCAAAGAAATTACAATAATATAACTGACATTCTGTGTATGTTCCATCTTTACGTGGCTTGCTTTTTTTTACTATATTACAGATATCATTTATTATCTTTACTCCTTTAATTTATGAATGTCTGTACTTTTATGTTATTTTTACTGTCTCTTTAAATACTTTGTTTTATTTTACAAAACTATTCCAGTCTATTCCTGTCTATATCCATTTTATTCTTTTTTTTTCATTTTTTTATTGAAAAAAAATTTCCGCCTCCTCCCCGCCTCCCATTTCCCTCCCCCTCCTCCTACTCTTCTCCCCCTCCCCCCACTCCTCTCCCACTCCCTCTCCAGTCTGAAGAGCAGTCAGGGTTCCCTGCCCTGTGGAAAGTCCAAAGTCCTCCCCGCTCCATCATGGTCTAGGAAGGTGGACATCCAAACTGGCTAGGCTCCCACAAAGCCAGAACATGAAATAGGATCAAAACCCAGTGACATTGTCCTTGGCTTCTCAGCAGCCTCATTGTCCGCCATATTCAGAGAGTACGGTTTTATCCCATGCTTTTTCAGTAGCAGTCCAGCTGGCCTTGGTGAGCTCCCAATAGATCAGCCCCACTGTCTCTATGGGTGGGTGCACCCCTTGTGGTCCTGACTTCTTTGCTCATATTCTCCCTCCTTCTCCTCATTGGGACATTGGGAGCTCAGTCCGGTGCTCCAGTTTGGGTCTCTGTCTCTATCTCCATCCATCTCCAGATGAAGGTTCTATGGTGATATGCAAGATACTCATCAGTATGGCTATTGGATAGGGTCATTTCAGGTTCCCTATCCTCAGCTGCCCCAGGAACTAACTGGGGACATCGCCCTATTTTTAAGCCAAAAACATTTTTTTAAACAACTATGACTTGTTTAGAGGTTTATTTTTGAATGAACCTATCCTTATCGCATATGTGTAAATCATTTTCTGACAGAGATTATCCCTATGCCTTTGCCTGTTGAATTCTCCCAGTCTAACATTGCAGAGGTATGTTCATGACCTCTTTAAGCACAGATAACTCCTCAACCTCTAGGGATGCAGTGGGCCTTTTTCACTTTGCAACATAAAGCTCACAAATACCATTTATGTGCACTGTAAGAGGACCATCGAAAAGATCAAGAGCCATTTTGGCTTCCAGTATGAACCAGAAAGCTGTCTCTTTTAGAATTCATACTTCTACTCACTGCCAAAAAATAAAGACTTTCTGAAAAACATGACTATCAAGAAGTTGCAATTGACCCCCCTTTATGTGATCCTAGAAGTGCTTTTTAAGGCTTTATTAGGCTTTATGTCGATGCACATTGCCCAATGTTGAGCACCATGAGACTCTGCTTTTTTGTTTCCCATGTACCCAGATCCAAATAATCACACAGAATCTCTAATCTTTACAAGACTGTTCAGCCTAATGTCTTAGGTATATTTTTAGCTAGCTCTTACATCTTAAATTAACCCAAATCTGATAAACTGTGTATAGCCACAAGATTAAGGATTACTGGTATATTTCTCCTTCAGTAGCTACCTGGTATCACCTTGACTCTGCTTCCTCTTTCTCTATTTCTCTGGATGGATTTCCTGCCTGAGTATAATCTGCACTGCCATAAATCAAATCAGGTCATTTGTTAACCAATGGTTATAAAACAAATTCACTTAATACAGATGGAATCCCACATCATGACATGACAGCAATTCTAAAGGAGATCACAAAGTTACCACAGCATTTGTTTCCATTGGTGGAATTGAGATCACTCTCTTTATTGGTTCATATTCTAAGCACAACCTGAATGCACACACTCCTTCAATCAGTTACAAGGAGAGTTAATACAATTGGTAGCAGAGTGTCTTCCTACCAGTCAGGCTTTGGCGATGTCTCAATTCTCAGCTGTTCATGATTATAACCAAAACTCGAATGTCCAGTGTCCCAGGCAAGGAAGATTGTTCCTTTCATCTGTATGAGTAGAGCCCTTAGAAATTACCAAAATCAAGTATTTAAAATCAGTGTTCAGAAGGTTTAAACAATGTAAACATATGGTTAATATGTTTTGTTTTGGTTATCCTTTAATTATTGTCATTTTCCTTAGTAGTTGGTTTTTGCCTTCCTATTTTATATTTTTCTATGTTGTATAGAATATCTTTGACTCTTTTTAAAAAAAGAACCCCAATACAAAGCAGCAAGATCTCTTCTGAAACCTGATCACTGATTGTATACAACTTGATGCTAAATCTCTGGCTGAATTAGCTTATAGGACGTAACATATTTCCTATGCATTTCTTTTAGACAGTGAGCATATACTCACAAAGTCAGATGCCTGCCACCAGGATGCTGAACACCTGACTAGGAAGTCCAGTGTGACAGAGAGCAGGTATCTGGAAGAAAGAGAACACTTTTGTAAATTGCAATGCATGGGAAGTAATCTGAAATTTTCGAATTCCATGAAGACTATGTCTTGGAGAATGTCTAGCAGAATCTTTTATGAAACAAGAACACCAAAGGATTGTTTTATCTTTAGGCAAGTTCAGCAGTCATTTCTTTGTGGGTCCTGCAGGTCCAGTTTATCAAGCAGTCCAGGCAAGAGCAGTGTGTTGCCATAATGGCTAACCCACTCCATAAGGAGCCTCTTCAATGCCTACCTACCTTTGGAAGTAATTGGGGCTGCCAAAATCAAATGTCTCAAGTTATAAAAAGTCCTAAGTTATTAAAACATTTTAAATTATAAATGTCATATTCTATAGTCTTTGAAAGAATATTTATCCATCTGAAATTCATCTCTTTACAACTAGAAAATCTAACTAACATGACTATAAGCTTGACTATTATATGTAACTTTCTGTTTTCCTATATTTCTTAATTATATGTTACATTTTTAAATGAGCTGCACAATCACAATACCTTAATCAAGATCAGAAATATACATGCACAATATAAGTGGATTGACCTTAAATTTGTATCAGTAAACTGAGATCTATACCAAAACAAATTATTCATCTCTATAGTATATCTCCTTTTAAATGTAAATAAATAATTATAAACAATATTTGAGAATATGGAGGTAGTTCTCTTCAAACTGCTTCTTGCTGTTTATTACTCAACGTAATTTAAAAGGATGTTCAAGGCAACCTTTCAGGGGTTCTTTGACCTTCAAACCACAGTAGTTTGGAAAGATTCCACAGGTTTTCATCCCTTGTGGAAACAAAAGAAGAACCTCTTTTCCAAAATAACATATCCTTAGACTCAAATTGTGAAGTCAAGATACTTTTATTTTGGTTTAACTTAGCAGTCCATACAATGAAATGTCTCTCTGTACTTAGCTTCTTTAAAATCCAAAAATTCTAAGAAAACATAATAATATACATAATCCAGACTCTGTAAATTTTCCATCTTTACATGACTTTTCTTACTCTACTACTTTTTAAATTTTTTGTTCTCTTTATTCCTTTAATATGTGACTGTCTATACTCTGATATTTTAAAGACTTTGTTTTACTTAAACCATTTATTTCTTTTTAGATCTTTCTATACTCTTTTTCTTTTCTCTCCCAAGTGTAAATATATTTATCCAATAGTGTGACCTATTTAGCAGTCTTTTTTTTTTGCCTGATTCTTTCCTATTGTGTATCTGTAATTCTTTACTTTCTAGGGGTGCTTCTTAAAATGCTAAACACTTCATGACTAGGTTTTATACAGTAGTCTGCTTACTCCGCACAGTCCACCATGGTGGAAATCCATTCACTGCCTCTGAAAGCCGTGCACATTACCCCATGTATATTACACGTGTTACATGAAATATACATATAGTGTTTTACAATTATAATTCGGCTCCATAAAAAAATACATAGACAAACTAAAAAAAGATCAAAAACAGTCAGCAACCAGAGGTACTTGACAGTCACAATCAGACAAGTCCAGACAGTAATGGAGGCTTTCATGTATACAGCTTGAATATAGACAAAGGCAGCCTTAAACTCACTCAGCCAACCAACAGTATTAGGCAGTTTTCTTTACTAATCACTGGAAGCAGATTCCAGGTTAAAATATATTTCCTCATGTGTTCTACTTTCAATTACCTTTCTTATTTTAACATTCACAGAGAGGAGGGAGACAAACATAAATCATCAGTCATGGTGGAGATCTCTACATATACTTCAGACCTGTGCTTTCCATTCCTTGGTTTGGCATCTCTGTACTTATTGGTTCCTACTGCATCTGTATATGGACTCACATGTTCCAACAGGAGACAATCGAATCAAATAAAAATTTTGTACTGAAGCATTTTTCAAGTCAGAGTCAAAGCTTGGCTATAAGCAACCCCAGACAAGGAAATCTGGCCCACAGAACTGCAGGAGACAGAGCCAATAGAAACTCAGTCAGGCCAGGCGATGGTGGATTATGCCTTTAATCCCAGCACTCGGGAGGCAGAGGCAGGCGGATCTCTGTGAGTTCGAGACCAGCCTGGTCTACAGAGCTAGTTCCAGGACAGGCTCCAAAGCCACAGAGAAACCCTAACTCAAAAAAAAAAAAAAGAAAGAAAAGAAAGAAAGAAAGAAAGAAAGAAAGAAAGAAAGAAAGAAAGAGACTCAGTCAAAGCAAAGAATTTGTAGGATTTTTTTTTCATTTTTCTGCTAAAAGTCACCTGCTCCTGCTTGCAGTACAAGATATGTATTTTTGTCTCTAAAACTGCTTCAGGCTTTATAGCAATGATTTCAGGCTCAATCTTGATTCTACAATAAAGGCAAGAAAGGTTAACTTTGGGAATCAATATCTTACGGAATCCACAGGTGTACTGATCAAATGCACAATTGGAGGTCCCCCTCAGATAATGGTTATGTTGATCAGTAGTCTAACATAGCCACCTGGGACTTACTGAAAATTTCAAGTGCTATATCCCTAATCAGTTTGTTATGGAATCTGGTATGAGATTTCTGAAAATCATACCAACAAGCCACAACTGTAATCACAGACACACTCAGCCATAGCAGGCACAGAGAGATATTTTTTATGTAAATATGTAAATAACCAGGATAGAGTGATATGTAGCTGTATATAGGATCGCCCCCTAGTTTCCACAGGATGGTTCTCTCTTTCAGAAATGGAAATAAGTGCCTAAATTATATAGATGTTTTCCTGCAGTCCACTTACAATTTTGTTTCTTTCTGCCACAACACAAAATTAGACGGGAGGGAGAAATGATCGGCAGCTCTGAAGGAGATGTGATGGAGTGACATGAGCCCTTGCTGCTCAGTCTTTCTGCCAGGCAGATGGAATCACTGACATCTGCAGGCTAATGCAATTATTACACCTACTCCAGCTCACTGCAATTGTCCAGAACAGGTAAGTAAACGGTAAAATTTGAATTATATGAACACTGACAATATTAACATTCTAGAATTTAATAACCAGTATGCTTATGCTATAGATGGCATTCTGCAAGGTTTATGTGAATTTTCTTATACAGACATTTATTTGTTTTGGGGAGTTATCTATGTTCTTTATTTTTTATTTCTTTTTATTAAAAATGTCTGCCTCCTCCCCGCTTCCCTTTTCCCTCCCCCTTCCCTCGCTCCCCTCCCCCTCCCTCTCCAAGAGGGAGCAGTCAGGTTTCCCTGCCCTGAAGGAAGTCCAACGTCCTCCCCCATCCATCCAGGTCTAGGAAGGTGAGCATCCAAACAGGCTAGGCTCCCACAAAGCCAGTACATGCAGTAGGATCAAAGCCCAGTGCCATTGTCCTTGTCTTCTCAGCAACCCTCATTGTCCGCCATGTTCAGAGAGTCCGGTTTTATCCCATGCTTTTTCAGTCACAGTCCAGCTGGCCTTGGTGAGCACCAAGGCTAGCTATGTTCTTTAAATGATATCTTAAGAAAATGTTTTGATAACAGGGCTAAGCATGAGTCACTTTTAGAAATAACAGTCTTTACAGACTAATTATGAACAGATAGCTGAAAATATTAATACTATTGAAAAGGCTAACATTAGTTTAGCATACAAAATACAACCTAAGCTGAAGGGTACTGATAAATTATCTGAAAGTATTCATACTGTTAAACTTACTAGTCAGAAACTGTTAGAAAGTTATGATAGAGCCGGGCAATGGTGGCACATACCTTTAATCCCAGCACTCAAGAGGCAGAGGCAGGAGGATCTCTGTGAGTTCGAGACCAGTCTGGTCTACAGAGCTAGTTCCAAAACAGGCTCCAAAGCCGCAAAGAAACCCTGTCTCAAAAAACCAAAAAAAAAAAAAAAGTTATGATAGGTTATCAGATAAACTATCTCTCCACAAGGCAACATGCACTGCATCAAAATGATATCAAAGAATGAGGCAGTATCTTTACTTCAAAAATTTCACACTTTGGAATCATATGGCAGAATAATGACCAGTAGCTAAATGAATCAATGGGGGCACTAGAACAGCACAGAAGACTGGAGATTCAGACTTTGCAAAAGTCAGTGGTCACAGGATTTGAAATGACTGAGGAAATAATTGGAACTGATAGGCAGGAAGCCACGGTACAACAACAGGATTTAGACAAACCAGTATTAGACACATTCACGGAAAACTTACACTGAGTATTAACTGCTTATCTGGTTATCTCCTTTAATAGCATTCTGGTCCAAAGTAGTTTAAGGTAGTCAAATAATATGGATGCCTACCTATAGGTATGAGTAATCTTAAGAAAATTAAGTAAGCAATAGTATCTTATGGGTTGCACAAATTATTTGTTAGGGACAGGATTTAGGAACTGTCAAGAGACTTGAATCAAATACCAGTTTTGAACAGAGCAAGAGAGAATAATTTAGTGACTTTTGACAAAAACTAACTAAGGCTGTACAAGTAGGAGTAACAGACCCAGAAGACAGATGTGTACTTTTAGAATCTCTGGCTTTTGAAAATGCCAACATAGAATGTCAAAAGATACATGTGCCTCTAAATGTCAGATCAGCACCAATAGATGAATGGATCTTTCAAATAATGAATTTTGAGACCTTTGAATATAGTACTGATGCTAAGGTAAGAGAAGCAATCTTCAATGGTATGAGGTGACACCAAAATGTAAAATGAGGAGGGATTTTATGAGCAAGGGAGGTTCAAGATCCTGAGAGGCAAACCTACAGAGAATAATACCAAGATTGTGGGAAATCATAAACTCTTTACCAACACCTGTGAAGTCTGTATTCCCCTGATCTAGGCCATCTTCCTGTGGGAGACATCTGTGTATCTTGGTCTAATTGAGGGGCCTATGGCGGATGGACAAGAATTTATTTCTGGTACAAGTTCTAACTTTTTGGAGCAAAGTCATTAAGTTGGGATGTCTAACTCAACGTTGATTTGGTAGGGTTTTGGATCTTCCTCAGATTAATGTGCTAGGCTATGTTGACTTTCCATGGGAGGCTTTGCCTTTGGGAGGAATTGATAGAGGATGGGATATAGGGAGGCAAGCATGTGGTAAGAGGAGTAGGGTAAAAAAACTGTGTTTAGAATATAAAGATAATAAAAATAAATAAAAAGAAAGGAATTGCATAAATCCCAACTTATAAGTGACAAAAATTATCTCTTTTAATTTCATGATAAACTTATAAAAAGACAAAAAAAGGTTGCAGAGACACTAGTATGTGCATATATATAAACATACAGCAGTCTATCTAGAGTTTTTTTGTCCTGATCTTTCTTTTAGATGTGTTTTTGCATGGCATTTGTGGCTGGCACCACATCATTGGTTCCCTGAGAGACTAGCTTTATGGCTGGGTCTCAGGGAGCCATAATTACCACTGCACCTCTGGGATATTATTGGGTCCATGCTTACAATGATTAGCATACAGCCCATTGTTAATAAACTGTAATAAATATTTAGACAGAGGGCCACTTAATAGAGCCATACTCCTGTACTCACCAACAACCAGCCCAGAAGCCTTCTCTTAAAATCTATTCTTCTTTGCTACTAGCACTGATTTTAGCTGAGCAATGACAGCTATTCAGAAGCCTTGTTTGATTCCAGTTTTGATTCCTTAGAATCTTTTGGATAAATATTTTAATTGTTATGAAGTAATTAGTGCCCCAAGAAAGAATACCATTAGTAGGCAGACTTTTCTGTCCTACCAGACAGTTCCCAAATAACCACAGAAAAAATTATTATGAATTTTAAACAATTAGCCAATAACTCAGGCTTATTACTAGCTAACTTGTACATTTTAAATTAATCATATTTCTTATGTGTGCTCTCATGTGGATTGGTAACTTTTCTCAGAATAGCAAGTACAGTTTCTTCCCACTGTTTCTCATGATTCTGAGATGTCTCCCATTTTCCCAACTTCTTTCTCTGGTTCTTAAGCTTAACTTATTCCTCCTAGAAATAATCAAGCCAGGACTTTTATTAAATCAATCACAATGACATATATTCACATAATATAAATAATGTTCTATATCCTGTTCTTCATTATTTAATACACACACCTTTTCATTACATTTACTTGATTTGCTGATGGAGACATAAATTTCCATCCTTGCTATTCGCTTGACAAGACTTATGATTAAAATCTATTCAGAAAAAAATGGGCATATATCATTTCAAATGTATATTTAGTCTAAGTTATCTATGTTTATTCCTTACATATTTCATTTGGTGAGCAGTAATTTCATCCTGAATGCTCATGTCTAGAAACTGAAGAACAACCATATGGACATGAAAGTTGAACCTTCCCAGCTGATGCTCAGTATCTTACCACAGGCTGCGATGCGATCTAAAACTGCCTTAAAATATGGGATTAATCAGGCCCATTTATTTTGTCAGGCTACTCCTCCCATTCTGTGACATGTAGTAATTGCAACAACAGAATTGTAAAGAGTAAAAAACACTGTGATTTTAACCGTTTCCCATGAAATAAAGAAAACCTATTAAAAAGAAATATTCCAGTCCTCATTTTTTGTGACTATGACTTGAAATTATTCAAAAGCAAAATCACATTTAACTACCATTAGTTTATATGCAAAGACTCTCTATTGTTTATGTAAGGTTCACCTGGTACCTTAAAAAGAAACATCACTAACACAGGTAATTTTATTTGGTACGTTTTTATTTCACATGAGCATACTATAGTTTCATTATTTTATTTTATGTTTATTTTGTTTTCACTATATCTAGACTGAACTAGGTACCCTTTCAGGGATGGGTTCCTAAAGCCAGAACAAGCAGTAGGAATAAATCCTGCTCCCATTGCCAGTGGCTTCACTGTCTGTTCTAGCGATAAAACTGTCACCCATATTCTGAGCACCTAATTTGATATATTGCTGGTTCTCTCAGAGTCAGGCCAGAGTTGTTAGGCTCTCATTATCTCAGGCAAGCTGTTTCAGTGGGTAGTCTTATTACAGACTCAATCTCTTTGCATGTATTCTCACTCCTCCCAGTATTCAACTGGACTTTGGGCACTCAGCCCTATGTTTGACTGTGTATCTCGGCATCTGTTTCCAGCAATTGCTGAATGTTGGTTCTATGACGACATATAAGATAGACAGCAATCTGACTACAAGGCAATGGCTGTTCCAGCACCCACTCCATTATTGCTTAGGATCTTAACTGGGGTCATCCTTCCCGATTCCTGGGAATTTCTCCTATTCCAGGTTTTTGCAGGTCTCCTAATGGTTCCCACAATCAAAATACCTTTTTCCTTACTTTCCATCACTGTTCATTCTTCATCGGGACAATCCTGTTCTTTCAAGTTCTCCTCCCTCTCCTTTTCAATGCACCTCCTCCCTTCTGCCCCCCCTTTTTTTCTCCCTGTGCCCAATACTTTACCATTCTTCTTGGGAGATCTTGTCTATTTTCCCTTTCCAGGGGAATCAATGAGTGTTTCCCTTAATGTTCTCCTTGTTACTTAGCTTCTCTGAGGTCTTGGACTACAGTCTCACTATTTATTGCTTTATAGCTGGTATTCTCATCTATGATTGGGTACATACCATCCTCATTATTCTGGATCTGAGTTATCTCACTCAGGATGTTTTTTTTTTTTTCTAGTTTCATCCATTTGCTTGTGCATTTCAAGATGTCATGGTATTTTACCACTGAATAGTACCCAATTATGCAAATATACCACATTTCCTTTATCCATTCTTGGTCGATGGGCATCTAGGTTGTTTCTAGGTTCTGGCAATTACAATTAATGTTGCTTTGAGCATAGTGGAACAAATTTCCTTTCAACATGATTGAAAAAAAAAACTTTGTATATAACTCTAAAAGTGGTATTGATGGATCTCAGAGTTGGTTGATTTCCAATTTTCTGAGAAACTGCCATACTGAACTCAAGATTGTTGTACAAGTTTAAAAACCATTGTAACTCTGAGTCTGAGATGGACTATACACGAGATTTATTTATGGTGCGCTTATTACATTATATGCATGAGGACAATAAAAGAAGAATCCAGACTTTTGCCCATTTCTTGACAACATCATCTACTATTCAGAAAAGTTAATTTAACATTGCTATTTACAGAGGACCGTACCATATTTGGTGAGTAAGTCGAATACAATGATCTTTAGAGTGGTTAACAGTGTTGTCTGTGATTTATAGTCATTATCTTATTCTTTTCCTTTTATGGTAATGTTGTAACCTGAGAGAGTCAAGTAGCAGTCTCAGTCAGCAACAAGCCCATTTGGAAATTTGCAAACCCAGAAGACAATTTTAGAATACTCCTTTTCTAAAGCAGGCATGCTCATCGTATACAATTCCAGGACAATAGAGAAGTGTGGTCACAGGAAATTTTCTGAGTATTCATGGTTAGAATGGCCCATTTCATTCCAAGGATCAAATCTGCTAATTTAATAAATATTTGTATCAAATCAGTATTTGATTAATATGTACGTATATTTGTCCTAATAATCTTTCAAATGCTGGTAATAAATGCATAATTCTTGTAATATCTACTGCTCAAAAATCTCAGTATGCCTTATATCAGGGCAACTGAAGCCAAACCCTTATCAGAGTATCTATTTGTTAAATTGAACTAATTGAGAAGAAAATTTAGAATTATTTTCAGGGTAGCTTGCCATGAAGTGCACTCATGTACCAACAAATGGTTTCAAATTGAATCAGAGTCCAGATGCACTTGTCTATACAGAATCACAATTATAAATCTCCAAACAGGAATGGAGGCTTCTGTGTATATTGGTATATTCGAGGCAAAAGCAGATGCAAGGTCACACTGACAACCTGTCATACTTAGCCAGTTTTGTCTTCTGTAACAGGAGGCAAAACACATGAAAAATTAAATTTTATCTTTAGTACCCATTTCAGTTTCTCTGCTTCTTTTTACAACACACAGGGAGGAGGGAGAGACTGATGAATCATCAGCTCTGGATGACATCATCAAGTTAAATGCAGTCCTTACTTTCCAATCTCTCTTCTTATTGGTTCCTTGGTGTTATACAATTATCTGCACTGTGGGATTTTACCAGTCAGGTTCCTGACTAAAGTCCAACTAGACTTTAGTCAGGCTCCTGACGGTAAAAACCACAGAGAAGAAAATCTGTCCCAGATACCTACAGGAGACCAAAGCAATAGGAACCTAGGAAAAAAAGAATTTGGTGAGATTTCGCATACTCCTGCTAAGAGGCACCTGTTCCTGTTTGCTGTGCAGAAAATGTGCTTGAGTCTCTGAAGCCACTGCTTCAGCCTTATTATCTGTGATTCCTGGGCTAGTCTTGGATTCTGCATTTTCTGTACGGCAGGTTTACTGTGGGAGTCAATACCTGACAATACACGGAGATGTAGTGGTTATATGCGTCACTGGACGTTCCAGTAAGATAATTGTGATCTCGGGAAATATCCTCAGGCACCTGGGAATCTCAGTATTTTAAGTGGTATATTCCCAATTAGTGTGTTTAGGGACTCTGACACGGCATTTCTGAATGTGATACCAGTAAGCTGCAATCGCAGCACAGAATCACAATCAGCCCTCAGCAGGCAGAAATGGGAAATTTCAGGTAGAGAGGCAGGATACAGACCCAAAGTGTGGGATGTATGCTCATTGCTCATCTCCTAGTTACCTGGGATTTTTTTTTTTTATATATCATTTGATTCTGGTCCTGGGTAAACTACATTTTCTTTTTCCTGTCATCCCCTTTCACATTTCATTTTTTCTGCTGGACCACACAGTTAGTTGGGATGGAGAAATAAGTCAGCAGTTCCGATCGAGATCTCCAAGGTAACCACAGGATTTGTTTCTATTGGTGGGACTGAGATCATTCTTCTCATTGTTCCGGTTAACGATTTGAATGCACACACTCCTTCAGTGAGAAACAATAGGAGCTAATTTCACTTTCAGCATAATGGGTCCTTACTAGTCAGGCTCTGGCTATATGCCATCTCTCAGCTGCTCATGTTTATACCCAAAACCCGAATGTACACAGATGCAGACAATGCAGACTGCTATTGATTTTTATATAAGATTAAGCCCAGGGAAATTATCAAAGTCAGGTATTGGTTTATTTCCAGTATTACACTTGATTCTGAAACCTTTGCTTCCCTCTAAACTTGTGGCACCACTGTCTCATCTTGAGCACTACAGTACCTTCAAGATAATAATTCACTTCAGGTTTTAGCATCTGACAAAGCCAAGGAGACTCATGCTGCCTTTCCTCTGTGCACTGAGTTCCTTTGTACGTATGGGCATGACACTGTAGTTTTTATTATTTTCATTACATATTGTGAAGTAACATATGTAGACACTACCCTACCTGTCACCAAAGACTCTGAAGGTAGAATAAGGTATGGAAGGGGAAACATACTTTTTTTTTATTAGATTTTTTTTTAAATTACCAACCCAAATTTCCACTCCCTCTCCTCCTCCCATTCACTGCACATTTCCTCCCACTCCACCCTTATCTAATCTTAAGATATAGTAAGGCAATTTGCTTTATGGAAAGTCCAAGGCCCTAACTACTACATCTAGGCTGAACAAAGTATACATTCACACAGAATAGGATAACAAAAATCCAGTTCATGCACTAGAGATGAATCCTAGTGCCACTGCCAGTGGCTCCTCAGTGCGCCCTAGCCATACAACTGTCAACCACATTCAGAGGGTCTAGTTGAGTCCTATGCTTGTTCCTTCCCAGTCCAGCTAGTGTTTGTGAGTTCCCATTAGCTCAGGTGTAAAGCGTTTCAGTGGATGAACCATTCATGGTCTTGACTTCTTTGCTCATATTCTCATTCTTTTCACTCCTCAACTGGACCTGGGAGCTCAGTCCAGTGCTCCAATGTGGTTCTCTGTCTCTGTTCGATCTTTTGTTAAATGATGGTTCTATGGTATAGAAAAGTAAACATACTTATCATCCTATTGCCTTTTTCATTCTCACAGGTTCTACATTGATGTCTTGCTTGGCATCATCTTTCTGTTTTGGCATATAAATCTATTGTACATGACTCTTTCTCGCTTGTATGCCCATTCCTAATTAGGAAATCAGCATGAGCTTTGTTGGAAATCTACTATTTATTCATGATGGCAGCAAGGTATTACATACTACCCTTTAAAATAATTGACACACCAGATTTCTTTTTTTTTTGAAATTTTTTTTTTTAATTGAGAATAGGAAAAAAAGTTTCCTCCTCCTCCCAGCCTCCCATTTCTCTCCCCCTCCCTCC
>NW_026068192.1:148033-162222 GCF_014885135.2 Alexandromys fortis
TCAGTGCCCCATTTTTTAATTGGGTTAATTAGCATTTTAAAGTCTAGTTTCTTGAGTTCTTTATATATTTTGGAGATCAAACCTTTGTCTGTTGCGGGGGTGGTGAATATCTTCTCCCAGTCAGTGGGTTGCCTTTTTGTCTTAGTGACAGTGTCCTTTGCTTTGCAGAAGCTTCTCAGTTTCAGTAGGTCCCATTTATTCAATGTTGCCCTTAATGTCTGTGCTGCTGGGGGTTATACATAGGAAGCGATCGCCTGTGCCCATCTGTTGTAGGGTACTTCCCACTTTCTCTACCTAATAGTATATCAGTTACTCTAGGCCATAGCCAAAGTTGGTAGCTTCAAAACTGCAAATGAGATTTTGGGTAATTTCCCAGGTAGTCATTTGCCTCTCTCATTTATTGCACATTTTAGAAGTTGCTTGATTGCACTTACTATTTATTAAAATAATATTATGTCCCTTCTCAGGTCTTTTATGGGGTTGAAAAATAGATATTCATAGTTACTTTCCTCTCATAATTTTGCAAAGAAAATTCTAACAATGACATTTTTAGTTAATGTTGCCCGTGGGTATAAGTTATTCCAGTAACAGAATATGATTCTCTATTGTTTATGTATGGTTCAGCTGATGCCTTAAAAATACATCACTAAAACAGGTAATTTCATTAAGTATTTTTATTTCATATGAGCATACTATTGGTCCATTATTTTATTTTGTGTTTATTTTTTTCTCCCTATCTTTGGGCTGAACTAGGTAGCCTTCCAAAGAATGGGTCCCTAAAGCCAGAATAAGCAGTATGGATAAATCCTGCTCCCACTGCTAGTAGTGATCCACTCTCTGCCCTAGCCATACACCGTCACCCACATTCTGAGTGTCTAGTTTGGTACTTTGCTGGTTCTTTCACAGTCAGGCCAGAGTTTTTAGGTTCCCATTGGCTCAAGTAAGCTGTTTCAGTGTGTATTCCCATTACATCCTTGATCTCTTTGCATGTATTCTCACTCCTCCAAGTCTTCAACTGGACTCTGGGAGCTCAGCCCTGTGACTGTCTGTGGATCTCTGCATCTGCTTCCATCAGTTGCTGAATGATTGTTCTATAATGACATTTAAGGTATACACACACACACACACACACACACACACACACATATGATTCCAAGGCAATGCTTATTCAAGCACCCAATCCATTATTGCTTAGGATCTTCACTAGGGTCATCCTAGTGGATTCCTGGTAATTTCTCCTATTCCAGGTTATTGCAGGTCCTCCAGTGTTTCCCACAATCATAATACATTTTTTACTTGATCTCCGTCTCTGTCTTTTCCTCAGCTCGGCAATCCTGTTCTTTCAAGTTGTCCTACCTTTCCTATTTCCACACCTCCAGCCTTTCTGCCATTACCTCTCACTGTGGCCGTACTTTCCCAATTTTCTTAGGAGATTTTGTCTGTTTCTCCTTCACAAAGGGATTAATATTTGTTCCCATTAATGTTCTCCTTGTTCCTTAGCTTTTCTGAAGTAGTGGGATATAGCTTCATTATTTTTTTAATTTATAGCTGGTAGTCTCAGCTATAATTGGGTAACTAACACCGTTGTAATTCTCGATCTGGGTTACCTCACTCAAGATTTTTTTTTCTCATTTAATCCATTTCCTGACACAATTCAAGATGTCATTGTATTTTTACTGTTGCAGAGTACTCCATCACATAAATGTATTATGTTTCCTTTATCCATTTTTTGGTCAAAGGGCATCTAGGTTGTTTCCAGGTTTGGCAATTAGAAACAATGCAGCTATGAACATAGTTGAACAAGTTTTCTTGTTTTATGATTGAGCAAATTTGTTATATATCATGAAGAGTGGTATTGACGCGTCTTTCAGTTGGTTGATATCTAATTTTCTGAGAAAAAGCCATTCTGAACTCGAGTGTTGTATAAATTTTAATCCCATCGACATTCTGTGTCTGAGATGGAATATACAGGAGTATTCTCCATGCTGCTCTTATTACATTAAATGCATGAGGACTGTAAGAGAAGGACCCAGACATTTTCCCATTTCTTAACATTATCATCTACTTTCAGGAAAGATAATTTAAATTTGGGATTTACAGATGACCATATCATATTTGGTAATAGACTACAATGATCTTTCAGAGTGGCCTGTGTGTTGAAATAGGAAGCGGCGGGGCTGCGTCCCCAACACCCCAGCCGCTTGCTAGCTCATGCCCGAAATAACAACACACAAACTGTATTCATTTAAAGAACTGCTTGGCCCATGAACTCTAGCCCTTACAGGCCAATTCTCGCACCTGGACTAGCCCATTTCTAATGATGTGTGTAAGCACCCCAAGGTGCGCTTACCGGGAAGATTCTAGCCTCCGTCCATCGTGGGTTGCAGCTGCCTGGGAGAGCAGAGCATGGCGGCTGTCCGGTCCCTCTGGAAGCAGCGCAGAGTCTGACCTCACTTCCTCTTCCGCCCAGCATCCTATTCTGTTTATTCCTCCCACCTATGTTCTAAGCTATCAGGGCCAGCCAAGCAGTTTCTTTATTGCTCAGCCAATGAAATCAACAGATTGATATGACACTCCCACATCACTTCCCCTTTTTCTGTTTAAACAAAAAAAAAAAGGCTTTAACTTAACATAGCAAAATTACATATAACAAAACAGTTATCAAGTAAAAATTACAATAATCTATATCATAACTAAGGAAAACTATAACTATAGCTAACTATTCTTAACTCCATCAAAGAGTCCAGAAAGATACAATATTACCTAAGCAAACAAGAAATAAGCAACTTTCAAACTCTAGAAATGACAGAGACATCTCGCTGCCTGGACAGTCACCCAAAGTTCCTCTGTACCGTTGGGGCATCCATCTTCGGCCTACAGGCCCATAGTTTCCAGCAGACATTTCCACAAAGCAGGAAATTTCAAAGGCAGTCACTATCTGCTTGTCCTGAAGAATGTCTTGCAGACTCTTTCATGAATCAGGAACCCCGAAAGATCATCTCACCTTTAGGCAAGTTCAGCAGTCCTCTCTCTGCGGGTTCTCTGTGTCCAGTTTATGCAATAGTCCAGGCAAGAGCAGTTTCTTGCCCAAATGGCTATCAAACTCCATAAGGATCCTCTTCGATGCCCATCTTCCTCTTGAAGTAGATTGGTGCTGCCAGGAGCAGAGTGTCTCATTGTCATGAAAAGTCCTAAGTTATTAAAACATTTAAAATGCCATATTCTATAATCTTTGAAAAATATGAAGAATGCCTATCTAAAATATATCTATGCACATCTAGAAAATCTTAACTAACATGACTACAAACTTAACTATTATTAATGATTATTCATTAACAACCTATATACATTACAAAATTAACCTTAAATTTAAATCACTAAAGCAAAATCCATATCAATGTAAATTATTCATACCTATATCATCTCCCCCTTTAAATGTAAAAGAACATTTATAAACAATATTTGGGAATATGGGCGCAGTTTTTTCTCTCCAAACTGCTTCCTGCTGAATGGGGGCGTCGTTAATTAGGTCTTTCATGGTATAACCTGTGTGCTAGTTTCATCTCAGTTGGCAGTTGAGCGAAGCAATTTTCTGAAGGTATTCACAGCAACCGTTCAGGAGGGCGTGGTCCATCATACCATATCGGAATAGAAGAAATGAACAGGGTCTCATCCTCTGTGAAAACAAAATAGGAAACTCCTTTCCAAAGTATCATGTCCTTAGATCCAAATTTCAAAGTCAAGGCATCAAAATCTCTACGATGGATTAGTTCAGCAGCATTTATAAACAAATATCTTTTAGCATCTGTTGCTCCTTCCTCAGCATTCAAACAATTCAAAGAGAGCATAATAGTATACAGTATCAAGATTCTCTGTGTATTTTCCATCTTTGTACGCTTTATTTTAACCTCTATTTCGTTTATTTTTACTTTTATTTTATATTCTCTGTATCTCTTTGACCTGGAATAACTCTGTAGACCAGGCTCTCCTTGAACTCTCAGAGATCCGCCTGTCTCTGCCTCCCAGGCATTGGGATTAAAGGTGTTTGCTACCACACCTTGAACTCACAGAGATCTGTTTGTCTCTGCCTTCTAGGCACTGGGATTAAAGGCGTGTGCTACCACACCTTGAAGTCACAGAGGTCAATCTCCCTCTGCCTCCCAAGTGTTGGGATTAAAGGCGTGTACTACCACACACAACTTCTCTTTTTCTTACTTTTTTTTTAAAACTTTTAACTTTTAGCTTGCATATATTTTTAACACACTGTAAATCATTTAAACATTTTCTTTATCTTTGAATCTCTTTACTGTATATCTCTCTTTTTCTGACCACACGAGCCTTTAAATTACTGAGCAATATGAGTAGGATTAAAGCCGTGGCTTTGCCAGCTAGATCCAGTCCATTCCTTAGCTTTCCAGCCTCATGGCGGAGATACAGGCTGTAGCCATGTTTATAGCCACAATTCTATGGCGTTTCAAGGTCCCTGCCAGCCAGCGAGCTACAACAGACAACAGTCAAGTCCTCTCTCGGTAGTTGGCCCTCCTGCCTCAGTCAGAGTTTGCCCTGGCAGGACGGCCCAGAAAGCCGGCATTTTTAAACAGCACAGCTTTTTTCCTGCTACGGCTGAAAACCGAAAAGCATGCGTTCAGCTTTTCACCAACACCGTTTAAGTGTTTCGTGGCAGGACCTCTTAATGAGCTGCAGGGTTTTGCAGCTGAAGCTGAGTCAGGAAGCCTCTCTTAGATGAGAGCGCTTGCTTGCCTCTAGCAAGCAGAGTAGACCCAAGAAATTTGTTGCTACCAAGAAAACATGCTTCATTCCATTCTTTCCCCAGCTTTCTCAGGCTTTTTGTGGATTCAGTTAGCCACACGTCTGGGCGCCATCTGTTGAAATAGGAGCGGCGGCGGGGCTGCGTCCCCAACACCCCAGCCGCTTGGCTAGCTCACGCCCGAAATAACAACACACAAACTGTATTCATTTAAAGAACTGCTTGGCCCATGAACTCTAACTAATTCTTGCACCTGGACTAGCCCATTTCTATCTAGCCTCTTCTAGGCTAATTCTCACATATTAATTTAGCCCATTTCTAATCATCTGTGTAAGCACGCCAAGGTGCGCTTACCGGGAAGATTCTAGCCTAAGTCCATCGTGGGTTGGAGTTGCCTGGGAGAGCTGAGCATGGCGTCTCTGCTCCAGCAGAGCTGTCGGGTCTCTCTGGGAGCAGAGCAGAGTCTGACCTCACTTCCTCTTCCGCCCAGAATTCTATTCTGTTTATTCCACCCACCTATGTTCTAAGCTATGAGGTCAAGCAGTTGGTTTATTATAATTAACCAATTACCTTCCTCCATCACCTGTGGTTTATAGTCATTATCTTATTCTTTGCTTTTATGGTTACATTGTAACCCGAGACAGTCTAGTAGCAATCACAGTCAGCAAAAAAACGTACTTGGAAAGTTGCAGGACTAGAAAACAATTTTAGAATGCTCCCTTTCCAAAGCAGGCATGCTAGAATAATACATTTCCATGACATTAGAGAAGTCTGGTAACAGGAAGTTTTCTGAGTATTCATTGACAGAAAGGCTAGAATGATCCATTTCAATCCAAGGAGTAAATGTATCTCAAATCTGCTAGTTTTAATGAGTATTTGCATGAAACCAGTATTTGATTAATATGTAATATGTTTTTCTTAATGAATTTTCAAAAACTGGAAATAAATGCATAATCCTTGTAGCATACTCACTGCTCAAAAAAATCACAGTATGCCTAATGTCAGGACAAATGAATCCAAACCCTTATTAGAATGCTATTTGTTGTATTGAACTAATTGAGAAGGAAATGTAGAATTATTTTCAGGGTAGCTTGACATGAAGTGCACTCATGTACCAACAGATGGTATCCAATTGATGGGCATGCAACATACTTAACTAAATTCTGTTTTTAAGAAAGATAGAAAAAATGTATTTCAGATTTAACAGTGATTATGGAATTTGTAGAGAAACTGTTGCATTTGGAATCTGGCAATTTTTTTAAATGCCAGGCCAGCCTGGACTACATGGTGAGACACTGTCAAAATAAAAGAATTGATGAGAATAAAAAAGAATATTTACACAGTACTTTATGTATATTAATTGCACGTGAGAAACAAAAATATGAATGCCATTTCTTGCAAAGGTAAGTGTACAAACACCTATAAGGCCTTAAACAAAAAACACAAATGTTTAGAATATAAATATTTAAACCTTTCCTGAACTCAATTAATCTGAATGCACTTCTTTATCATTAAGACATGGTGGGATACTATATTATATTTGGGTCTATTTGTAACAGGGCTTGAAATCAACATTTCTTTCTACAATTCACCCATCTCCTTGTACAACAGTCCTATGAACTTAGATATATTATGTATTATAATTCAACTAAATGGATATTTTAATCATGTATTATATTTGTATATAATACATATATATGTATTATGTATAATATTTATGATTTAACTGCATAAAGCACCCACACACACAAACAGACAAAAATAGATCACATAGAATCAGAAGACAGATGCACTTTGCTGCACAGAGTCACAATCAGGAAGCTCCAGACAGGAATGGAGGCTTCTGTGTATACTGGTAGATTCGAGGAAAAGGCAGAAGCAATGTCGCTCGCTCAGACAACGTGTCGTACTTAGTTTTGTCTGCTATTAACTAGAGGGAAAACACAGGAACAAATAAATTTTATCCTGAGTTCCCATTTGACTTGCTCTGCTTCTTTTACCACAGAGGGAGGAGGGAGCGCAGATGAATCAACAGCTCTCGATGACATTACCAAATTAAACGCAGTCCTTGCCTTTCAATCCTTATATGAGATCTCTCTCCTTATTGGTTGATAGATTGCATAAAAATGTCGGCACTGAGGGATTTTTACCAGTCAGGTTCCTGACTAAAGTCCAGCTGGATTTTAGTCAGGCTCCTGACGGTTAGCAACCACAGAAGAAAATCTGTCTCAGAGAACTACAGGAGACAGACACATTCCAAACCTAGGAAAACAAGGATGCAGCGTGATTCCCATGCTCCTGCTAAGAGTCACCTGTTTCTGTTACAGTGCAGGAAATGTGCTAGAGTCTATGAAGCAAACGCTTCAGATTTAATATCTGTGATTCTACCCTTAGTCTTGGATTCAGCATTTCATGTAATGAAGACTTAGTTTGGAAGTCAATACCTGACAGCACCCATAGATTTACTGATTATATGCGCCACTAGACACATTTGTAAAATAATTGCGATGTTGGAAAATGTCCTCAGAAAACCGGAAACCTGAAAATTTTTAGTTCCGGATTCCCCAGTCTTGTGTTTAGGGACTCTGACATGGCATTTCTGAATGTGAAAACAGCAAGCTCTAATCGGCAGCACAGAATCACAATCAGCTGTCAGCAGGCAAAACCGGGAAATTTCAGGTAGATAGGCAGGATATAGACCAAAAGAGTGCAATGTATGATCATCTCTTAGTTATCTGCAATGTTTTCCTTTTTTGAAAATTGGATTCTGGTCCTAGATAAGCTACATTTTTTCCTGTCATACACTTTCACTTTCATTTTTTTCTGCTGGACCACACAGTTAGATGGGAGGGAGAAATGAGTCAGCAGTTCCGATGGCGATCTCCAAGGTAACCACAGGATTTGTTCCTATTGGTGGAATTGAGATCATTTTTCTCATTTTCCGGGCACATTTGAATGCACACACTCCTTCAGTAAGAGACAATGAGAGCTAGTTACGTTTTCAAAATAATGGGTCCTTACTAGTCAAGCTCTGGGTATATGCGATCTCTCAGCTGCTCATGTGTATAACCAAAACCCAAATTTACATACATGCAGACAAGGCAGGCTGCTATTGCCTTCTTCTAAATGAGACTAAGCCCAGGGAAATTAGCAAAATCAGGTAATGGTTTATTCTCATTATTATACTTCTGAGTCACTTGCCATCGTCTCCTGTGCAGCAAGTCGATTCCTGCTTCTGAAAACTCTGCTTCTCTCTAAACTTGTGGCACCACTGTCTTATCTTGAGCACTACAGTACTTTCAAGAAAATAATTCACTTCAGGTTTTAGCATTTGACAAATCCAAGGTGACTCATGCCCTTTCCTCTGTGCACTGAATTCCTTTGTGCATATGGATATGACATTGTAGTTTTATTTTCATGAAAAATTAGACTTATTAAAAATTATGCAGTAACATATGAAGGCACTACATAATCTGTCACCAAAGACTCTGAAGATAGAATAATGTATAGAAGTAGAAACATACTTCTTTTTTTTAAAATATAATTTTTTTATTGAAAAAAAAAGATTTCTGCCTCCTCCCCGCCTCCCATTTCCCTCCCTGTCTCCCTTTCCCCCCCTCCTCCCTCTCCTCTCCCCCTCCCCCCCCAGTCTGAGGGGCAGTCAGGGTTCCCTGCCCTGTGGAAAGTCCAAAGTCCTCCCCGCTCCATCCTGGTCTAGGAAGGTGGACATCCAAACTGGCTAGGCTCCCACAAAGCCAGAACATGAAGTAGGATCAAAACCCAGTGGCATTGTCCTTGGCTTCTCAGCAGCCCTCATTGTCCGCCATATTCAGAGAGTCCAGTTTTATCCCATGCTTTTTCAGTCGCAGTCCAGCTGGCCTTGGTGAGCTCACAATAGATCAGCCCCACTGTCTCCGTGGGTGGGTGCACCCCTCGTGGTCCTGACTTCTTTGCTCATATTTTCCCTCCTTCTGCTCCTCCTTGGGACATTGGGAGCTCAGTCCAGTGCTCCAGTGTGGGTCTCTGTCTCTATCTCCATCCATCTCCAGATGAAGGTTCTATGGTGATATGCAAGATATTAATCAGTATGGCTATAGGATAGGGTCATTTCAGGTTCTCTGACATCAGCTGCCCCAGGAACTAACTGGAGACATCACCCTGGGCACCTGGGAGCACCAAATCTCTTGCCAACCCTAAGGTGGCTCCCTTAATTAAGATGTGTGCTTCCCTGCTCCCCTATCCGACCTTCCTTTATCCCAAACATCCCGTTTCCCAAGTTCCCCCCAACCTCCCCTTCTCACTTTTCTCTCCCCATCTCCCCTTACCTCCCTCCCCCACTCCCCAAGATCCCATTTTTTGCCCGGCAATCTTGTCTACTTCCCATAATCAGGAGGATAGATATATGTTTTTCTTTGGGATCACCTTCTTATTTAGATTCTTCAGGAGATCAAATTATAGACTCACTGACCTTTATTTATCTCTAGAAACCAATTATGAGTGAGTACATCCCATGTTCATCTTTTTGGGTCTGGGTTACCTCGCTCAGGATAGTGTTTTCTATTTCCATCCATTTGCATGCAAAATTCGAGAAGTCATTGTTTTTTTTTTTACTGCAGCATAGTACTCTAATGTGTATATATTAGAAACATACTTCTTTTTATTAGATTTTTTTTTAAATTCCCAATCCAAATTTCTACTCCTTCTCCTCCTCCCATTCCCTCCACACATCCTCCCACCCCACCACCATCTAATCCTAAAATATGGTAAGGCAATTTGCTTTATGGAAGTTCAATAGCCCCCCCACTACTTCTAGGCTGAGCAAGGTATACATCCATACAGAACAGGATACCAAAAAGCCAGTACATGCACCAGAGATAAATTCCAGTGCCACTGCCAGTGGCCCCTCAGTATGGCCCAACTGCCATCCATATACAGGGGTCTAGTTGGGTCCTATGCTTGTTCCTTCACAGTCCAGCTAGTGTTGGTGAGCTTCCATTAGCTCAGGTAAATTGTTTCATGAACCATTCAGGCTCTTGACCCCTTTGCTCATTTTCTCATTCCTTCTATTCTTCAACTGGACATTTGGAGCTCAGTCCAGTGCTCCAATGTGGGTCTCTATAACATATTTTCTAAATGAAAACCTCCAACTATTTTAAATTATCATGACATTGTTAGATACCAGAAGCAATTTACATATGCTCAGAAGTGTGTTAAAAGTAACATTTCAGAATTATTTTTATTTAAAAACACATATGTTAGAAATACATTCTATAATTCATGTATTTATTTATTGCATTTATCAAATCTGACATGGTCTATTAGAAAATGCCAGCAACAAGGTCCAATGAGCAGCCCAGAATCACATCAGATTTCTGAAGTGAGAATTGAGGCTTTCATGTTGATATCCCAGATATATCCAAATAGTAAATATTTCATCATTAGTAGTTAGCATGAGTTTTTTTTTTTTCCTTTCACTAAGTGGTCACAGTATCTGTAGTAAATATTTTCTCCTCTAGTCCACCTTTGATTTGGTTGATAGTGCTACAAAACATATTTAAGAATGTGTGAGAAATAAATTATCAGCTATGATTGAACTCTCTCAGATTAACACAAGATTTGCCTCCACTGTTAAAGTTGTGATTGCCTTCCATTTTGGGTGTTATTTCATGCTCGGTTTGAATGTACACACTCCTTCAATCAGATAACAGGAATACTTATAAAACTGTTAGCAGTGCTGGCTCTTACAAGTGAGGCTCTGCCTATATGACAGGTGTCAGTTAGACCTGGGTATAACCAAAATCCTGCTGTTTATTTATATAGACAACATAGGCTGTTCCTGGCATGCAAAGGAATCAGAGTCCATAGAAATTAGCAAAATCAGAAAGTGCATTCACAGTAACTATTCCAAATGTTTTGAAATTTTTGCAGTACGAATTCTATTACCTACCCTATCTCGGTGCTTACAAAGTTTTGTGCCAAAATCACCTCCTATGTTAACTTGTATTACAAATCCAAAAATATCTTCTCAATCCTGAAATTATTTTTTCAATTAAACATGGTAGTGTCTCATATCTCTCGAGCTTCTTAAACATTACATTTCCCTTGTGAAAAATTTTTGTTAGCACGTAATCTGTAAAATCATAACTATATAGTCTTCAAAAATGTTAATCTACTGAGCAGGAGACTATATTGCCTGAGTAAACAGCAAGTGCAAAACAAATGATTTTTAAAACTATAGAATTTAAGAGATTGTGGGTTGCAAGAATAGACACACTAGTTTCTTCTGCAACACTGAGGCATCTGTCTTTAGATGTTGCTAAAAAGGCATTATATTGCAGGACAGGTCTATTTCATCTTGACAAATTTCAGTAGCCCATATCTTTTGTGTTCTTCTTGGCAAATGTGGACACCATACTTTCTATAGTTGAGACAAAGGCAGTTTCTTGTCTAGTGTCTAACTTTGCTACTTTGAAATCATATTCTATATGGAGATTAATTGAAGGCCATTAGCTTTTCTGTAGTAGATTGATGCTTGCAAAAGCAGATGTACATAGCTTTCATAAAAATTCTTGTGCTATTAAAATATCTAACATTCTACATTATTTAGATCTCTGATGTGTTTGGATTACCTATCTATGAAAATTCATCATTGATTTACTTAGAAAACATATCTGACAATACAGCATTTTTATTGTTAGCAGTGATTAACTAATACCTATAATTGTTAGTTATTCTAAACAGTTTGCAATAGTTGCTTTCATGGTGTAGCATTTTATGTTACATTTTACAATGAGTGCATGGAAAAAATAATCCAAACAAGAATAGAAATCTATGTATGTTATGTTGCAAAAATAACGTTGAATATCTGTCAATAAACCACAATTCGTAGCAATGTAAAATATTTCTGATGAGTACCTCTTCTTAATTTAGCTAAGACTAAATAATCTAACCTTTTATGCTCTCATTCCTATATCATTAACTCCAGCATGAATACTGTTAAAACAGAGAAACTGAGCAATCAATCCACAGTAGTCATTGTGTTAGGAATATTGAATTTCCTTAGGTACAGGAATAGGAATCAGTCAATGTTTGAATTTTACACATCAACCATTAGACATGTGTGGGAGGAGTCACTGATATGCGGACTGGTTTGTGTAAGAGAAGGAAGTGTGAGAAGAAATATTTTCAATGCCTGTGTCACTTGGGATTATAGTATACAGTAAGCAGAGATTTGAGAAAGATCTTAATATTTCCTGCACCTTTAGAATGCCTTGGCGAATACATGGTTTTGCTGAGATTTCATTGAGCAGTATATTTATACAGTTGGGAATCTTTTGGAAGATCTAATTGACTAATTATAATACCAAAACAGTCTATAACGGAACATGCTATATTTTGGAGATAAGAGGGAGTATAAGAAAAGAAAGTGGTGAAAATGAGTTACTAGAAAGCAATGGTGGTAGATTTGAGTGGCGCCTCAGTCATTCCAGGTAAATTTTTGAAAGACAGCTTTTGTGTTAATGCTATTGTAACGGGATTTGAAGAGTTCCAGGATGTATAAGGAATAATTTATAAAGCATTCTAGGGAAAGACAAGCTTATGCCTTGGGTGGGCAAATAGCCATTGTAACTTTTCACTATGCTGCCAATTTTATCATGAACAGCCTAGCAATCCTTATTCCATTTTTTTGAAACAACTAAGAGACAAAGAAATAAAGTTTTAAACAAATAGGACTAATGTTGAAAAGAGGTAGATTTTAAGAATGTGAAACCTAAAGTCACCCCTAGGGTTGATTGAGTATCTTAAAGCTAGAGAGAATAGTTGTACTTTTATAGCTCATTCAGGTAGACAGGTTTATGGCATAGCTGTAGGCATTCTCAAGGTTAATTTCTACTACCATAACTATTATGTCTAAGATTCACAGAATTCAAAATATATAAAACAGACTAGAGGTAAGTTGAGGGATTTAAGCCTGATGTGCAAATGTGGTTAAAGCAAGAGGAGGGCAGCAAGATCCAAATCTCTCAACTCATGCATTGTTCGGGGAGATAAAAGTTCCATTGATGAGATTTAAGTGATGGAATTTGTTAGACCCAGCAAACATTAATGTGAATTTTGCACATCCAAAAAATTTAGTTCATCATATGTTTCATTTGTATATGAAACTTATATGTCTCAAATAATAAATGGTACTAATACATATGAACTACACATACTCCAGAAGACCATGCCTTTATATTACTTAGTTTATCATTAATTTTGAATATTCTGACACTTTCTCTGAACAGAAGACAATGATATTCACAAATATTCACCTTCTTTTGTATCACTGCAGACTTATTTTTAAAGTCTTATAAAATTTTATGTGCACTGTTGTTTTACCATGGGTGACCTTCCCTTCACATCACTGAGTTTTTTTCTGAACTATTGCTAGAAGTAACATTTATGATGAGTGTCTGGATATGCAGAGATAAATAGGTATATGAATATATCATTAGGAATCAGTTTATTTCTATATTATTTTGCATAAATAAGAAAACTTTCTGTATAACTGTCATCACTTTATTCTCTGTTTCCAGTGCATTAAAGAAGTATGGGGTATCCTGCCTGGCGGTGGTGGCTCAGGCATTTAGTCCCAGCACTTGGGAAGCAGAGGCAGGTGGATCTCTGTGATTCAAGGTCAGGCTGGCCCATAAGAGCTCCAGGACAGGCTCCAAAAACCACAGAGATACCCTGTTTCAAAAAAAAAAAAAAGGAAGAAAGAAAGAGGGGAGGGAGGGAGGGAGGGAGGGAGGGAGGGAGGGAGGGAGGGAGAGAAAAAGGAAGGAAAAAAAGAAGCAAGTGTGTGGTATCCTTTAAAAGTACTGCTCTTAATCATAATCCTGTTAATTACTTAATTTCTCCAATGGTTTTAGGGCCACATTGACCAAAAGATATCTGAAGATTTTTCATGATTTTCACTTTTATGCCATGTATCTCATGAGAGTGGGGAATTTTTTTCTGCTAATTTAAGCCACTATCATGTAGAGTCAATTTTAGTCAAGTCTCAAGTAGTCCATTCCTGTGAAGCTTCTAATAGCAATGGAGGCATTTCTATTCTATGTGGAAATAAGTTTGTAGGAACTTTAAAGACAGGTGTTTTGCATCATACTGGGAGATGCAGACATATTTTTGAAATGGTCTTTTAGCTTCAGTGTAGCAATATAGTAACGCCCTTGTCCAAGAAGCAAATTAGATAACAATGTATTGGCTGATTTGTTAGAATATTCTCATATTCTTTCATAATATAAGGGGTTCAGTTTTCATAATCTCTCCCCAAGTGTACCATGACACATTTTAGTTACTTTCATCTTTTTTTTTTTATTGAGAATAAGAAAAAAAAAGTTTCCGCCTCCTCCCAGCCTCCCATTTCCCTCCCCCT
>NW_026068192.1:163170-174163 GCF_014885135.2 Alexandromys fortis
TTAGGTTCACCAGGTATACACTCCGTGACCTTTATTTATGGCTAGAAACCAATTATGAGTGAATACATCCCATGTTCATCTTTTTGGGTCTGGGTTACCTCGCTCAGGATAGTGTTTTCTATTTCCATCCATTTGCATGCAAAATTCGAGAAGTCATTGTTTTTTACCGCAGCATAATACTCTAATGTGTATATATTCCACACTTTCTTCATCCATTCTTCCATTGAAGGGCATCTAGGTTGTTTCCAGGTTCTGGCTATTACAAATAATGCTGCTATGAACATAGTTGAACAAATGCTTTTGTCATATGATAGGGCATCTCTTGGGTATATTCCCAAGAGTGGTATTGCTGGGTCCAGGGGTATGGGGCACTGAAATGAACAGAGAATTCTCAAAAGAAGAAGTTCAAATGGCCAAAAGACACCTAAGGTCATGCTCAACCTCATTAGCAATCAGGGAAATGCAAATCAAAACAACTTTGAGATATCATCTCACACCTGTCAGAATGGCTAAAATCAAAAGCACCGATGATAGCCTTTGCTGGAGAGCCTGTGGAGGAAGGGGTACCCTCATCCATTGCTGGTGGGAATGCAATCTTGTGCAACCACTTTGGAAATCAGTGTTTCGGTTTCTCAGGAAATTTAGTTACTTTCAAATATCATACACTGATTAAAAAAATACTAAAACTTCTCTCCAGAGTCTTCTGATGACATGAAGATATTTTCTTAATAAGTTCTACTGATCTCAGATAACTTTAGCTTTTTCCAAGTTGATCTAAACCTGTCCAGTTCACTATTATAGGTTATTGCTCCATGCAATGTACATTAATAAAGTTTTCCATTGTTAATTTTCATCCCTTTCCTCACTTGTTCTGCTTAGTGGAACACAATGGCATTTGTAGTTAATGGTGGGTATAAGGTGTTCCAGCAATAGAATATGAACAGTAGCCTTAGTGTTCATTAACCTGCTTGAGGTGGATGAGTCAGATATTTATGCCCCTCCCTCCAAATCTCAGGGACTCTTGGGCAATAAGGAGATGAAAAGAATTGAAGAGTTCTATGCATATTTAATTATATTACATATTATCCCCTGCTTATTTTCTCAGGTTCTGCATTCATATGTCTGATAATGAATTTGATACTGAAAAATATTGCTACTTTGGAATTATCTGCCACCTCTTAATCTGATGTAATCTTTCTGCATCTTTTCAATACTAAAATGCACAGCTTTTGGGTAGGGTTTTGATGAAGATTGAAATATCATAAAATAGTCCCCAAAGCATCTTATATTGTAAAACTACACCTTTCCTGCATATCCTTGTGTTATGTGCTAATTATTGCCTGAAGATGCATCCATCTCTGTTAAGGGTCAAATGATGCGCAGGTATATGCATATAACTGCATGTAATTAAGACTCAGTTTTTTTTTATATTTGAGTCGAGCAAATTGAAAGAAATTGTTTTTGTATAAGTCTATTTACATATTAATATCATGCTCCTGACCATTAGAGTAAATTTGGAAATTTCCTTCCCGGTAATGGTCTTAATCATAATTCGTACAATAAGTTGATTTTTTTCCATTGATGTTTTTTGGATGCTATTACAAAAATATATCAGAAGACTGCTCACTATTTTTTCTTTTAGGTCATGTAGCTCAGGAGAGTGGGGGATTTTTTAATTGCAAACTTTATTCCATCAACGAGATCATTATTTTTATTAGATTATCATTCTGTTATACCACACGTAGTCAATCCCAGTAAGGCTTCTAAATAGGAACAGATTGATTTCTAGTCTATGATGACATAATTATGTAAGAAATTCATAATTACCTTAAAAACATGTTCTTTCTATCAAATTGGGAGGTGTAAGAATATTTTTCACGTAGTCTGTGAAGCTCCACTGTGGTACTATAAGCATTCCTTTGACCAAGAAGCCAGTCAAATAGTGCATTACTAGTAGTACCTGAGCGAGAAAGTTCTGATAACACTTTATCAGTTTACACAATAATCTCTTCAAAGATACCATGATGCATTTCATGCGCTTTCAAATATTTATATAAGATCATGTATATCTGTCTGAGTTCCCATACACATACACATATAGAAACATACATAAAATGCATGTGTTCACTTTCTTGACATAGGATAGAATTTCATACACTATCAGTATGTTTTCATGATTTCACAGTTTTTGCTTACTCCTTAAATAAAATATCGGCTCTACAAAGTCAAAAATAAATACAAGTAAATACTAAAATTATTTTATTTTATTGTACATGAACAAATGTATAAATAACCAACTCAAGCTACGTGCAGAATGTGATGATCATATAACCACTTTTAGCAATGATATTTGTGAATTTGAGTAGTCTTTTGATGTTAGTGTACTACAGAAATGGAACTATTTTTTGTTAGTTTTTTAGCTATTTTTTTTTTTTGGTAAATATATTTGTATTGTATGCTGGGCAGGATGTGGGGTAAGGGGAACACTCATCTATTGCTGGTAGGAATGTAAACTTGTACAGCCAGTTTGGAAATCAGTATGGCTGTTTCTCAGAAAATTTGGAATCAAAGTACATCAGGATCCAGCAATACCACTCTTGGACATATACCCAAAAGATGCTCAACAAACAATACTACGAAAAATTGTTGAACTATGTTCTTAGCTGTTGGGAGCAGTGAGACCCCAGATCTCCTGAATTTCTTGTAATCCCCTGATCTGAGCTGTTCTGAGCAGGAGACCTTCAGGAGTTCCTGATGGCAGGAGAGTGGTTTCTGGTGGGTTTGGCTGGGGCATGGCTATCTCTATATAATCTGTCCCTTAACACAATAAAGGGGGCATTCTTAGAGAATTCAAGGATGACCCGTGTCGTTCTCCCTGTCTGTGTGTGTCTGTGTATTTTAACCCCCAGCCCCTTGCCCGAAGCTCGCAAACTGGGTTCAAGCTCTCAGAGCACAGACACCGGGGCGCGGTGTGTGGCAATTGGAGGTCCCGGTTGAGATATCGGGAACTATGGAACGCTGAGAGGTCGCCCTCAGAAGGTGAGGGTGGATTGGGGTATATGGTTAATCCTGACGTCCTTCGCTCGGTTTGGCAGCAAATGAAAGTCCAACCAAGAAAGAGGGATAAACAAACAGGGTTGTCCCCGGCTGGAGGGGACGTATGTATTGGGAAAAGATAGAATGTATATAGCTAAAAAGATAAATGTGTACAGATATATGATATGTTGATTGTGTTGTCTTTTGCATTTTGGACTAGAGAAAGACATTTGATTCTAGGAACTGCTAAGAAAGGTATTTCGACTTTAAAATATGGGCTTAAGAATTTGATTTTTTTTAAATATAATTTTTTTATTGAAAAAAAAAAAAGATTTCCGCCTCCTCCCCGCCTCCCATTTCCCTCCCCGTCTCCCTTTTCCCCCCCCTCCTCCCTCTCCTCTCCCCCTCCCCCCCACTCCTCTTCCCCTCCCTCTTTTTGCTTTATGTGTAGATTCTTTCACTTTCCTCTCTCAAAGACTCATAACTCACAAGAGAACATACACAGAAATTTGATGTTTTGGAAAGAAGGTTCTGTTTTTGTCTCCACAGACGATGAAAACCTAAGGATTTATTCGAGATTCATGTGGTATGAATTACCGAGACCTCCTTAAATGTTGCATTGGAGAGTAGCGGCCAGCGAGGAGGCGTCAAGGTGGATGACAGCATTAGGCTGCGACGTTCTCCCAGCTAGGCAGCGGTGGTCACGGCAGCAGCAGTCCCAGCGGCAGCCTGAGCCGAAGCCATAGGACTTGGCTGCATCCAAGAGCCACCGGCGGTAGGGGAGGAAACAACACAGTGCCGGTCCGGGCCACGTTCTCCTGTTTCAGCCTCTCCCCCACCGCCACGACCCATGACTGAGCACGACTGGAAAATGGCAGTAAATTGTAGTAAATACCCCTCAGAATGCAGAGTCCCCGCTCAGCAGGAAGTAGCCAGACAGATTGACAATGCCCAAATTCCCTAAAAGAAAGTTTAAGTGGGGCCCCTTCAGTGGTTGCAGAGCAGCAAGGTTGCTTTCCAGAGTTCCCCTCCACTTCATGCACCAGTTTGGACCCAAATTGAATGCAGCTGGGGCTAGAAGGCAACTGGAGCAGAGCTTTGCTAGGTGGCAGTGGTGGAAGGCACATTGCCTCAGCCCAGTTGGTGCCTTGCCTGGCGGATGCCACAGCAGTGCCAGGAGGATGCAACAAGTGCTGGAGCTAAAGACAAGCTGGAGCACAGATCCCACTTGGCTGCCAGAGAATGCAGCAGCGGGGCAAGGAAAAGTCAGTGGCAATTCCAGGCTCTGCACGCCAAAGAGTCTGTGGCAGAGCGAATTTAAATCAAGAGACTGTCCTATTGTAAGAGCAGGTGGACTTATGGCTAGTACAACAAATGTCTTGTTCATTATTCCATTTGTATGACATCTGTTAATACTGCCTCTTATGTGGTGAAACAACTCAATGGTTACTTGAATAACCCTTGAAATGTTACAATTAGCACACCGGATTGTAACTGTTTTAGCCAAAGAGTTCCTTAGCAGAAGCAGGATCAGCTGGGCTGCTAGGGAAGCCAAAAAGGTGCACGAGTGAGAAGGTGTCTTCCATGCACTCAGCTGACAAGAATGAATGTGCCATGGGGGTATAACCCCCTTGCCTGAAGCTTGCGAACTGGGTGCCAGTGCACAGAGCACAGACATGGGGGTGCGGTGCGCGGCAATAGCAGCATTATTTGTCATAGCAAAAACCTGGAAGCAGCCTAGATGCTCCTCAACTGAAGAATGCATATAGAAAAGTAGCACATTTACACATTAGAGTACTATTCAGTGTTTAAAAAAAATGACATCTTGAATTTTGCATGCAAATGGATGGAATTAGTAAACACTAATCTGAGTGAGATAACCCAGACCCCAAAAAATGAATATGGTATGTACTAACTCATAAGTGGATACTATCTATAAACAAAGGACATTGAACCAATAGTTCATGATCCTAGAGAAGCTAGGTAATAAGGTGAACCCAATGAAAAACATATATCCACATGCATATTGGAACCAGACAAGAACACCTGATAAAAATGGGAGCATGAGGATGAGGGAAAGTAGGGCGAAAGGAGAAGAGGAGATGAGAAAGGGATGCACGAAGAGAACTTGAGGGAATGGGATAGTCTAGATGGAAAAAGGACAGAGATGAGAGCAATGAAAGATATCTTGATTGAGGGAGCAATTATAGGGTTAGCAGAAATCAGGCTCTAAGAAAACTCTCAGGAATTCATAAGGATGACCCATCTAAGACCCTAAGCAATACAGGAGAGGGGTCCCTGATTTTGACTTGTGTTGTAGTCAAACAGATGCATATCTTAAATACTACTATAGAACCTTCTTCCAGCAACTGATGAAAACAAAGGTAGAGACTCACATTGGAGCACTGTACTGAGCTGCCAAAGTTTAGGTGAAGATTGGGAAGAATGAGAATATGAGCAAAGAGGTCTAGACCATGGTGTGGTCGCCCACTGAAACAGTCTATCTGTGCTAATGGGAGATGAACAACTTCAGCTGGAATGGGAAGGAACAAGAATAGGGCCAAACTAGTACATCTGAATGTGGTTGACAGTTTCCTGGATGGCCACACTGAGGGGCCACTAATAGTGGCACCAGAAGTCATCCCTACTGCACACACTGGCTTTTAAGAATCCTATTCTGTTTAGATGTATACCTTGCTCAGCCTAGATCCAGTATGGAGGGCCTTGGACCTTCCATAAAGCAATGTGCCTTACCCTCTCTGAGGATTGGATGGGGGTGGGGTGGGAGCATAAGTGGAGAGAATGGGAGGAGGGCAGGGAGTTGGAACTTGGATTGGTAATTTTAAAAACCTAATAATTAAAAAAAAAACTCATGAAGGGAACTATTCTAGGACACATTTTCTTCTGTCTTATTACTTGTAATTACTCAAAAGTAAAATCACATTTAAAACACTTAGTTATATATAAATGTTCTCTTTTGTTTGATGTATTGTTGCCTTGTACCATAAAAGGGTGGAAACATTGACACATGTAATTTTATCATACATTAATTTTATTTCAGACATGTGCAGAGTAGGTATATTGTTTTAATCTGAAATTCTCACTTTTGCATGGAATGTTCAAGAATATCTTCTATGCTGTTCTTTATTTATTGTATGTGTAGAGATAATAAGGATATGGACCAGGGACTTGCTGATTTCCTGACATTAATATTCACTATTCAGAAAATAGAGTTCAAACCTGAAATAAACCAGGGCACTAAATGATGACTAGGAATCAAGTAGAACATGTTGACATATATAGTGGTCAGAAGTGTATCCTTTGAGTTATATTCACTTTGTTGTTTTATTTTGTTATTGTTTGATGGCTACTCTATGAACTGATAGGGAGAAGGTGTAAACCTAGAATATATTTTTAGAACATTCATATTCAATTGCTCATTTCCAGGATATTTGAGAAGTTTTGGAAAATGATGGTATCTGAATAAACTTGGACACCTAGGCTAGCCTGGCAAATTTCATGTCCAAAGAGAAATCCTATCTTAAATCAGCTAATTTTAATAAACATCCTCACCAGTATTTGATTGATGTGTAGCATAATTGTACTCTTGAATTTCCAACAATTAGAACTAATGCACAATTCTTGTAGTACATCTAGTGCTCAAAAATCCCAGTATTCCTAGTGGGAGAACTAATGAATCCCTACACTCACGAGAGTCACTATTTGATTTAATGAACTAATTCAGAAGGAAAGCTAGGCTTCTCTTTTAGGAATGTCTGTCATGAGAAATTATTTTTGTTCCAGCAGATGGCTCCATACTCATGGACAGAAAATTATCTTAAGTGAACTCAGTGTTATTAGAGGGTGAAAAAATATATATTTCAGATTCTAAACTGGTATTTGAAACTGGAGTAGAATTTAGTGTTGAGAATATGGTGGAATTTTTCAAAACAATGTATGTTTATATTAATATAAAGAAGATATACTATGGATATTAATTCCATGTGAGAAACAAAAAGTGTAATGACAACATTCAAAGTTATCTGTGCAATGAGAAATAATTCCATAAAAATGTCAATAATAATTTCTAACATTATACATATATTTAACATATTTTTTCTTGGGATCAATTGACCTTAATTTATTTCTTTATAAATAATACACTCTGAGATATTATATTTGGAAGAGGACTTGAATCCCACATTCTGTTCTTCAATTCAAATAGCACTTTGGTAGCAGAATATAATGGATATAAGTGTATTATATTTTATATTTCAACTATATGAATGTTTATGATTAAATGTTACAAATGTATAAAATATAAATTAGTATTTTATATAACACATTATAATATTAACTTAGTTTCATTAAAAAGCTACAAGAATCAACTGATACAAACTAATCCCAAAAATTCAGCAACATGATTTGCTTTGCAGACCAGAGCCACAATCATAAATGATAAATGTCCTGATATAAATGGAGGATTTACTATAGATAAATAGATTCTATTCAAAAGAAGCTGCCAACTTTCTCATGTGACCTACACAATTAGCCAATTTCGACAAGGGGTGCCCTGCTACTACCTCCCCCCCAATCTACAGGCCCATGGTATATGGCAGACTTCCATGAAGCAGAAAATTTGAAAGACTTTTTCACCTACACTGGCAGTTTGACAGTCACTTTCTTCTGTGTCCTGCAGAGTAACTGGAGGCCTCATAAAGCAGGAATCCTGAAGTATTGTTTCACCTTCGTTTGGCAAGTTGAGCAGTCATTTCTCTGTGGATTGTACATGTATAATTTATACAGCATACCATTAAGCACTCAATAGAAGATCAGTTTCTTGTATTATGGCTAGCCTTGTCACATTGTTGGAAATTCCATGAATTTCTTCAATGCATATCATCTTCTTGGAGTAATTGGTGCTTCCAGAAGCAGACATGTCCCACTGTTGATTAAAGTCTAACTTCTCAAAACCTTTTAAATGCTATATCCTGTATGTCTTTGAAGTGTTGAAGATTATTTATGTAAGCGAACTATATCTCTGCTAATCTAGAGAACCTACATAACATGACTACAATTTTGATCATTACAGATGATATCTTTTAATCTATATTCCTTAACTTTATATTACATTTAAATTAGCTAATACACAATATTTAAACAAGAACAGATGTACTTATATACAGTGTAATAAAATTACACTTAAATTTGTATAAGTAGACTTTGGTCCTATCCAATGCAAAGTTTTTATCTCTGTATGATATCCCACTTTATTTTTTTGATTTTTTTAAAATTTTTATTGAGCTCTACCTTTTTTTCTGCTCCTCTCCCTGCTTTTCCCTTCCTCTTCAAACCTCTCCCAAGGTCTCCATGCTCCAAATTACTCATGAGTTCTTGTCTTTTTCGACTGCCCATGTAGATTAGATCTTTGTATGTCTCTCTTAGGGTCCTCATTGTTGTCTAGGTTCTCCAGGATTGTGCTGTGTGAGATGGTTGTCTTTGCTTTGTATTTCAAAACCAATTATGGGTGAGTATATGTGATAATTGCCTTTCAGCGTCTGGGTTACCTCACTCAAAATGATGTTTTCTAGCTTCATCCATTTGCCTGCAAAATTCAAGATGCCATTTTTTAATATAATTTTTTATTGAAGAAAAAAATTTTCCGCCTCCTCCCCACCTCCCATTTCCCCCCCCCTCCTCCCTCTCCTCTCCCCCTCCCCCCACTCCTCTCCCCCTCCCTCTCCAGTCTGAAGGGCAGTCAGGGTTCCCTGCCCTGTGGAAAGTACAAAGTCCTCCCCGCTCCATCCTGGTCTAGGAAGGTGAACATCCAAACTGGCTAGGCTCCCACAAAGCCAGAACATGAAGTAGGGTCAAAACCCAGTGCCATTGTCCTTGGCTTCTCAGCAGCCCTCATTGTCCGCCATATTCAGAGAGTCTGGTTTTATCCCTTGCTTTTTCAGTTGCAGTCCAGCTGGCCTTGGTGAGCTCACAATAGATCAGCCCCACTGTCTCAGTGGGTGGGTGCACCCCTCGTGGTCCTGACTTCTTTGCTCATATTTTCCCTCCTTCTGCTCCTCCTTGGGACATTGGGAGCTCAGTCCGGTGCTCCAGTGTGGGTCTCTGTCTCTATCTCCATCCAGCTCCAGATGAAGGTTCTTTATTTATCTCTAGAAACCGATTATGAGTGAGTACATCCCATGTTCATCTTTTTGGGTCTGGGTTACCTCACTCAGGATAGTGTTTTCTATTTCCATCCATTTGCATGCAAAATTCAAGACGTCATGCCATTTTTTTTTCTGCTGTGTAGTACTCCTTTATGTAAATGTACCACATTTTCCTTATGCATTCTTTGGTCGAAGGACATTCAGGTTGGTTTCCAGATTCTGGCTATGACAAACAATGCTGCTATGAACATAGCTGAGCACATATTATTCAATGAAAATGACCACAAACATACCAAAGTTTATGGGACGCAATGAAATCAGTGTTAAGAGGAAAGTTATAGCACTACATGCCTACATAAAAAAAGCTGGAATAATCCTACACTTGTGAATTAACAGAACATTTGAGAAGTTTAGAAGGAAAAGAAGCAAACTCACAAAAGAGAACTAGATGGCAGGAAATAACCAAATTGATACTTGAAATCAACAAAATAAAAACAAAGAAAACAATATAAAAAATCAATGAGACGAGTTAGTTCTTCAAGGGAATCAATACCCAAAATAACCAAAAGGCAGAGAAAGAATATCCAAATTAGCAAAATAAGAAATGAAAAGGGGTACATAACAACAAACATGGAGAATTATCAGGTCATATTTCAAAAACCTGCACTCCACAAAAATAGAAAATTAAAAGGAAATGGACAACTTTTTGGATAAATATCACTTACCAAAATTAAATCAACATTAGATAAGCAAATTAAACAGAACTATAACTGCTGAAGAAACAAAGACTGTCATCAAAATCTCCGAACCAAAAAAAAAAAAAAAAAAAAAAAAGGCCAGGACCAGATGGTTTCAATTCAGAATTCTATAAATTTTCAAAGAAGGACATACCCCACTTTAAATGAAAACAAACAAACAAAGAGTAATTTTAAAAATTGGGTGTAGTTTTCTCTAAACTTCTTCCTGCAGTTTGTTGGTCAATTTTTTAGGGTTCATAGAGACCTTTAAGGGTATCTTGCTCCATTAACCCACAATATCCTAGAAATAATCCAATAGTTCTCATCTTCTGTGGAAACAAAAGCAGGACTTCTTTTGCAAAGTAACATATCCATTCGTGGGATGTTGGTACACATATTTAATCCTAGCTCTCAGGAGGCAGAGGGAGACAAGAGCTAGTTCCAGGAAAGGCTGCAAAGCTACAGAGAAACCCTGTGTTGAAAAGTGATGGAGGAAGGTCATTGGTTAAATAAAGAAACTGCCTTGGCCCTGATAGGTTAAAATTTAGATAGTCAGAGTAAACAGAAAAGAATGCCAGGAGGAAGAGGAAGTGAGCTCAGATGCTATGCAGCTCTTTCCAGGGCAGACGTGATGCAGCTAGCCACCAGGTCAGCCATGCTGAATCTTTCCTGGTAAGGGCACCTCGTGGTGCTACATAGATTATTAGAAATGGGTTAAGAGGCTGAAACTAATGGGCCAGGCAGTGTTTAAAGGATACAATTTGTGTGTTGTTATTTCTGATATAAAGCTAGCCCTGTGGGAGCCGGGTGGGATGAAAAGCAGGCCCACAGCTCCCACAACAACAAAAAAAAAAAAAAAAAAGAAAAGAAAAGAAAAACAATAGAAATGTCCTTAGACTTTAATTTTGAAATCTTTAACATATATGTTTTTGTTTAGCCAAGCAGTCATCAAAATCAAGTGTCTCTCTGCCAACAAAAACGTCAAAGAAATCACAATAATATACATAATCCAGACTCTCTGTGTATGTTCCATCTTTACATTGCTTAGAATTTTTA
>NW_026068192.1:175577-199898 GCF_014885135.2 Alexandromys fortis
GAACACGAGCAAGGATGTCAGGACCACGAGGGGTGCACCCACCCACTGAGACAGTGGGGTTGATCTATTGGGAGCTCACCAAGGCCAGCTGGACTGTGACTGAAAAAGCATGGGATAAAACCGGACTCTCTGATCATGGTGAACAATGAGGGCTGATGAGAAGCCAAGGACAATGGCACGAAGTTTTGATCCTACTTCATGTTCCGGCTTGGTGGGAGCCTAGCCAGTTTGGACGTTCACCTTCCTAGACATGATCAGAGGGGGGAGGACCTTGGACTTTCCACAGGGCAGGGAACCCTGACTGCTCTTTGGACTGGAGAGGGAGGGGGAGCGGATTGGGGGGAGGGAGAGAAGGATGGGAGGAGGGGGAGGGAATTGGGAGGCTGGGAGGAGGCGGAAACTTTTTTTTCCTTTTCTCAATTAAAAAAAATGGTTACATGGAAGTATAAACATGTGAGCTGGTGAGCAGGTAGCTGGATAGATAGAAGGACAGACGGGAAGATGAAGACAGGACAAAGAAAACAAAGGAGAAAAGCAAACAGAAAAGTAGGAAAGGGGCAAAGAGTAAGGAAACATTAATGGAAATATGAAATGTAAACATGTATATGCAAATTAGCAGGCATCTGTAACTTCTGAATGGAAGGCGTATGAGAATTTTTGTATTCTTTGAACTTTGATGCAAGACTAAAGTTGCAAGTTGAGGACAGCCTAGCTCAGTCTCAAAGATAAATATATAGAATCACAAAGTAAAAAAAAATATTTATTTATACATTTATTATAAACTTTCAGTAAAAGCACAGCTTATTACTGGCTAACTTGTAAATATTATATTAATTTTATTTCTTATGTCTTCTCTGTCGTGTGGACTGGTATGTTTTCTTAGTATAGCAAAAATCTCTCCTCATGGCTTCTCATGATACTGAGACTCCTTCATTTTTCCCAACTACTTTTTTGTGTGGTTATTCAGCCTAACCTTATACTGTCTAGATATAATCCAATAAGGATCTTTACTAAATCAATCAAAATGACATATATACATACAGTATAAAGGAATATTCCATGCCCTGTTCTTGATTTTTTTATACATACAGCCTTATTATTACATTTTATTTATATGGAGTTGGAAACATAAATATTTATTTTTACTATCTTCTTGACAAGTTTTATGATTAAAATCTACTCATAAAAATGTTGGTATATAATATTTTATATGTATATTTACTCTAAAATATCAATGTTTATTCCTTACATATTTCACTTACTCAGCAGTGATTTTATCCTGAATGCTCATGTCTAGAAAAGGAAAAAGAACTACATGAACATGGAAGTTGAACCTGCCCAGCTGATGCTTAATATCTTACCACAGATTGGGCTGTGGTCTACAACTAAATTAAAATGTGGAATTAATGAACAGTCCCATTTTCTTGGTCAGGCTGCACCTCCCATTCTGTGACAAGAAGTAAGCACATAATACAATATCAAAGAGTAAAAGTACTGTGACTCTAATTATTTCCTATGAGATTGTTATGCCCAAATCTGCAATGTCCCCCAAAAGCCAACAAGGAGAGTGAGTCCCAAATGTAAAAGCCAAGAGCTTTATTTTGTGTAAGTTTGCAAACTCAGTCTCTCCGCATGACCAATGTATTGGAATAAACGGAGAGCCCGGAGCTCAGTTAGAGTTGGAATTTTATTGTAGTAAAGTTATGGGTAAGGGGTTTCTGAGGTTCCAGACCCCTGATTGCATGATATTTGTTTAGGGGTTTTCTAGTGACTGTGTGCTGGTAGGTGATCTTATCAATAGCAGTTGGCATCTTAGGCATTTCCTTTGGATGATACATTCTTGGGTTGTGCTCAGGTAATCTTAGTTTATGGTCCTTCCTGCAACCAGGTGTTGCTTCAGGGTAAACTACTGAGACTTAGGCCTCTATTAAACTTATTGATAGCTGAGTCCTACACTGTCAAGTGATAATGGTTGGAAGTAAAGAACTTCCTTTGGGTGATATATTCATATTCAGATTATCATGGCTGGCTCCTACAGGGATAAAGAAAATATAGTAAAGGGAAAATTCCAGTATTCTTTTATTTATGTATATGACTCAAAAGCAAAATCAAAGAAAAATTACACTATATATTATATGTAAAAGTTCTCTTTTGCTTTATGTAGGTTTTCCTGGTACCTTAAAAAGTCACATAATGCTGAGTGGTGGTGGCACACACCTTTATTCTAGCACCCAGGAGGCAGAGGCAGGAGGATCTCTATGAGTTTGAGGCCAGCCTGTTCTACAAGAGCTAGTTCCAAAAGAGGCTCCAAAGCTGCAGAGAAACCCTGTCTTGAAAAAACAAAACAAAACAAAAAAGACACATAAATGACACAGATAATTTCTTTAGGTATTTATTTAATTTCATATAAGTATCACAGTTCCATTTTTTAATTTTATTTTGTTTCCACTATATCTTAGCTGAGCTAGGTAGCCTTCCAATGAATGGACTCCCTAATGTCAGAAAAAGCAGGATGGATTAATCCTGGTCTCACTGCTCCTATCCCCACACTCAGTCCCAGCCATATAACTGTCCCAAAAAATCAGAGGCCCTAGTTTGTCAGTATGCTGGTGCCCTCACTGTCAGGTTAGTGGTATTCGGTTACCATTAGCTCAGGTAAGCTGTTTCAGTGGGTATTCCTATCATGGCCTTGATCTCTTTGCCTGTATTCTCACTTCTTCCATTCTTCATCTGGAGTTTGGGATCAACTCAGCCCTGTGATCAACTGTGGATCTCTGCATCAGCTACCATCAGTTGCTGGATGTAGGTTCTATGATGACATTTAAAAAAAATCACCAATCTGACTACAAGGCAAAGGCTCGTCAAGCACCGTTTCCACTATTGCTTAGGGTGTAGCCGGGGTCATCCTTGTGAATTCCTGTGAACTTCTCCAATTCCAGATTTTTGCTGGCCCATAATCGTGCCCTCAATCAAGATTCCTATTTCCTCGCTCGTTTGTCTCTGTCCATATTCCACTTGACAGTCCTGTTCCCTCAAGCTCTCCTCCCATCTTGTAACTCCCCGTCCTCCCCTTCTGCATTACTCTCTCCCTGCAACCCTACTTTCCCGATTTCTCCGGAGATCCTGTCTTTTTCCTTTGTTTTTGTTTGTTTGTTTGTTTTTGCTTTTTGGGATTTTTTGTTTGTGTTTACCTCACCCAGGATGGATTTTTCTAATTTCATTCATTTGCCGGCAAATTTCAAAATGTCATTATTTTTAAAGCTGAGATATACTCAATGGTGTAATTGATTCTTCATTTTTTTTATCCATTTTTTGATCGATGGGCACAGATTTTCTTCCATGCTGCTCTTATTACATTATGTGCATGCGGATGATAGAGGGAAAACCCAGACATTTGTCCATTTTGTTCACATTATCATCTGCTGTTCAGAAAAAGATAATGTAGCCGTGGATTTTACAGAGGACCATACCATATTTGGTGAATAAGTAGATTACAATGATCTTTAGAATGGTTTACTGTGCAGTCTGTCAGTTATAGTTATTATCATACTTTTTTTGTTTTTATGATTGCATTGTAATCTGAGACAGTCAGGCAGCAGTCTTTGTCAGCAACTTGCACATTTGTAAATTTGCAAATCTAGAAGACATTTTTAGAGTGCACATTTTCTAAAGAATGCGGCATGCTGGTATTATAAAAATCCAGGACATTCGAGAAGTGTGGTAAAAGGAAGTTTTCTGAGTATTTATGGCCAGCTATGATAGAATGCTATGTTTCAGTCCAGGGAGAAAACCTGTCTCAAATCTGATATTTTTAATAAATACCTGCATTAAAAAGTATTTGATTAATTTGTAAACACATTTGAGTGAATGAATTTTCAAAAAATTGTAACTAAATGCATAATCCTTGTAGTATATACAGTGCTCAAAAATCCCACTATGCCTAGTGGCAGGACAAATAAAACCAAATCCTTATTAGAGTGACTATTTGTTGTATTGAACTAATTGAGAAGACAACTTACAATTATTTTCAGGTTATCTTGTCATGAAGTGCACTCATATACCAACAGGTGGCTTTAAATTAACGGAATACAATTTCCTTAAATAAATTATGTTTTTATTAAATATAGAAAAAACGACTTCAGATTTAATAGTGGTTATGTAATTGGGAGAGACGTGCTACTATTTGGAATCTAGTAGATTTTTAAAATAAATTCTTATAAATTATTATTCAGAGGCCATTTTGTATATATTGATTGCTTGCAAGAAACAAAAATATGAAGGCTACTTCTTACAAAGTTAAGTGTGCAAACACCTATAAGGCCTTAAAACAAGCAAAAACTAATGTTAACAATACAAATATATTTATTTTTTCCTGAAATAAATTAAATTGGATTCGTTTCTTTTTCATTAAGACACTGTGGGATACTATATTACAGTCGAGTCTATTTGGAATTGGATTTCAAGTCTGCATTTCTTTCTTAAATCGACTCATTCCCTTGTACAACACTCTAATCAACTTATTTATATATTATGTATTAAAATTCAACTACACTGAAAATTGTAATTGTATATTATATTTGTATATAATACATACTATTGTATTATATGTAACATATTTAATTACAATTTTACTGCATAAAAAACATAATTAAAAAGAGACAAAAACAGATTACAAAAAATCAGAAGCCAGATACACTTGGCTGCACAGTCACAATCAGAAATCTCCAGGCAGGAATGGAGGGTACGTTGGAGGCAAAACAGCTGCAAGATCGCTCAGACAACCTGTCATACATTGCCAGTTTTGTCTGCTGTTAACCGTAGGCAAAAAAAAAAAAAAAAAAAAAAAAAAAAAAAAAGTGTAAATTGCATTTTATCCTGTGTTCTGTCAGTTGCCCTGCTTCTTTTCACAGCACGCGGGGCAGAGGGAGTCATGGATGACTCATCAGCTCTGGATGAGATCACCACGTTAATTGCGGTCCTGTGCTTTCAGGTCCTTGTTTTGCGAGCTCTCTCCTTATTGGTTCCTAGATGGCATAAAAAGGTCTGCACTGAGGGATTTTGCCAGTGAGGCTTTGACTAACGTCCTGCTAAAAGCTGGACTTTAGTCAAAGCCTCACTGGAAACAACCCCAGAGAATAAAATCTGTCCAAGGGATCTGCAGGAGACAGAAGCAATACAAACATAGGAAAGCAAGGTTTGTTGAGAATCTCCATGTTCCTGCTAAGAGTCCCCTGTTCCTGTTTTCAGTGCAGAACATGTGCGTGAGTCTCTGAAGCCACGGCGTCAGTGTTAATATCTGTGATTCCTTGGTTAGAATTGGATTCTGCATTTTCTGAAATGAAAATGTATTTAGAGAATCACTAACTGACAACAACTGCGATGTACTGACCTTATGCGCAATTCGAGGCCCCAGGAAGATAATTGCTTGTTGGGGAATAGCCTCAAGCACCTGGGAATCTGAAATTTTTCAAGTGTCTATTCCCCAATCGGTGTGTTTAGGGACTCTGACACGGCATTTCTGAATATGATACCAGTAAGCTGTAATCGGCAGTACTCTATTACAATCAGCCGTCAGCAGGCACAAATGGAAAATTTCAGGTAGACAGCAGGATACAGACCCAAGACATGGGATATATGATCACCTCCTATTTATCTCGCAATGCTTTCCTCTTTTGATACCTGCATTCAGTTCCGAATTAAACTGATTTTTTTTTCTGTCATCCACTTTCTCTTTCACTTTTTTTTTTTTTTTTTCTGCCGGACCACACATTTAGGTGGGAGAGAGAAATGTGTCAGCGGCTCTGATAGAAATCTCCATGGTTACCACAGGATTTGTTTCTATTGGAGGAATTGGGATCTTCTTCCTCGGAGGTTTATATTCGGGGAACAGTTTGAAAGCACACACTCCTTCTGTCAGCGGAAAGGTGAGCTAATAACATTTTCAGAATAGCGGGTTTTTAATTGAAATGGTCAACAGACGCTTAAAAGAAATCTCACACTAGCTCAGAATTGAGAAATAAATAGTTATTTAGGGGTAAACTCACAAATCAGAATCCTCCTCTTGACTGGTTGAATCACATGATCCAAAAGAGCAGCCGACGGAAAGGGTGCAAGGGGAAGGATAAAACTGACGGACCTGGATTTTTCAACTGCGTACAAATAAGATACAAATTTAAAATGAATTGTGTGATAGGAAAATACGCTCTTGATTAATATATGCTCTTGTGTGATAGGAATGTATGCTACTGATTAAGGTATTGTGTTGTGCAGCTAGTTTAAAATAGAATGTATGATTAAGAAACATAGGTTAATGGGAGTCATCTGTAATAGTCACATTTGTAGTCATGTTATTTAGGTTTTCTTGATGTACAGAGATATATTTCTGATGGATAGTTATTCTTCAGACTTCTCAAAAACTAATAGATTATGATATTTAAAATGTTTAAAAAATGTAGGACTGTTTGTGACAATGAGACACACATCCATCTGCTCCTGGTAGCACCAATTACTTCAAAAGAAGATGGGCATCGAGGAGGCTCCTTATGGAGTTTGCTAGCCATTTGGGCAAGAAACTGCTCTTGCCTGGACTGCTTGATTATATGCTGTATGAACTGGTCATAGGACCCACAGAAAAATGACAGCTGTAGCTGCCTAAAGGTGAGACAGTTCTTCAGTGTTCCTAATTCATGAAACAGTCTGCAAGGCATTCTGTAGGATACAGAAGAAAGTGACTGAAAATCTGCCAGTACAGGTGGAACTGTCTTTAAAATTTCCTGGAAAAGTCTGCCAGAAACTATGGTTCAGTAAGCTGAAATGGGTACCCACAAAGTTGCAGAAGATCTTTGTGTGACTGTCCATGCAGTGAGATGACTCTCTCAAATCTAGAGTTTTTTAGGTTGCTTACAATGTACTTTTTTTAAAAAAAAACTAGGCAATATTATATTTCTGGATACTTCTATGTAGTTGAAGAATAAAGTCATAATTATAGTTTTCCTTAGTTATGATAAAAAGTTATAATGTTCCTTTTAAATTAGAAAGAAACGGGGAGGTGCTGTGGGAGGTAATGTACGCTGTGAATATATTTTATTGCCATGCATTAATAAGGAAGCTGCTTTCAACTAATGGTTTGAGAGAGTAAAGCCAGGCTGAAAGGGATATATGAAAATACAGGTGGAGTCATGGAGAAGCCATGTAACTCCAGTCAGAGACAGATGCCTTCACCGGAACCTACCAATACTTGCTAGTAGGTCAAGACCTCATGGGGATGCACAGAATAGTCGAGATAGATTAGTTTAGGATATAAGAACAAACTAGCAATACTTTTAAGTGTTTGGCCAAACAGTATTGTAAATAATATAGTTCACAACAATTGTGATTTTGCAAAGAAGCAAAGGTCTTATTGGATTAAATGAATACTGCAGTAGAGGAATAGAAATATTTTGTGGAGCACTGCCATAAAGTAGTTCCACATTACTCAGAATTGAGTATAATAAAGAGTTCTTTAATTAGGGGTATACCCTCAGATTATCAGTCTTCTTCATGAGCAGGAAACAGGAAAATAATCCAGCAGCCAAGAGGGAGAAAGAGCACATTTCTCCATGTGTTTTTATAGTACCCCAAGACCACGCCAAAGTGGCCCAGGATCTCAAAACCATTGTCTTAATCAGTTCCCAGAGCACCTCTCCCTTTTGTCTAAATAAGAGAATTTTAAACACAAAGTAAAATTATATACAATCATAACAGATACCACATATGAAATTTATAGTAACAAACAGCATAAACTATGTCAAGCAAGAAATATATGCTAAATGTTTCAATAATTATCCTATCCTATGATGTCTAAGTCTTTATATTACAAATGGCTTGGCCTAGTCATGAAAGGAAAGTAACCATGACTATCTAGTCTTCAATTCCATAAAAGACCTGAGAAGGGAAATAATATTACTTGAATAAATAGAAAAGGTGATCAAGCATCTTCCAAAATGTGCAATAAATGACAGAGACATGTGGTTACCTAGCTAATCATGCAGTCTCTTTGCAACTTTGGAGCAACCAACTTTGGCTAAAGCTTAGAATAACTGGGAGACCATTTTCAGAGGAAGGAAAAAATATAAAACCATCTTACTGATCTATCTTTGCATATTTTGGCAGTTACATTATTTAAATTTGTTTTTATTTTTTCTTACTCTTTCTAGGCTGAACTAGGTAGCCTTCCAGAAAATGGGTCCCTAAAGCCAAAAGAGGCAGAAGGGATATATTCTGCTCACACTGCCGGTGACCCCACTGTCTGCCCAAGCCATAGAGCTGTCATCCATTCTGAGTACCTAGTTTGATACTTTGCTGGTTCTCTCACTGTCAGGCCAAAGTTGTTAGACTCCCATTAGCTCAGACAAGCTGTTTCAGTGGATATCCACAGTACAGCCTTGATCTCTTTGGATATATTCTCACTCATCCCAGTCTTCAACTCCACATTGGGAGCTCAGCCCTGTGATTGTCTGTGGATCTCTGCATCTTCTCTTTAAATTTTTGGCACCACTCAGTCTTGAAATACTGCAGTATCTGAAAGGGTATAATTCACTTCAGTCTTTAGCCTCTGACAGAGTAAAGGAAGTCATTCCCTCTACTCTTTTCTCTGAGATCCATTGTGGGAATGTCTATGGCATTGTAGTTTTTTTTTTTCATGAAAACTTACAGTCATTGAAAATAATATGCAGTAACATATGAAGGCACAACCCTACCTGTCACCAAAGACTCTCTTAGTACAATAGGTTTAGAAGAGGAAACATACTTCTTTTATCCTATTGCCTTTTATGTTCTCACAGGCTCAACTCTGCTGTCTTGGTAGGCACAGACTTTGTGTTTTAGCTTATAAAACTCTTGTACATTATTTTTTTCACTTGTATGCCCTTTTATATTTAGGAAATCAGATATCATAAGCTTTGCTGAAAATCAACTATATATTGTTCATGGCATCATGATCAATACTACCATTTAAAATAATTAGCACAACAGATGTCTTTGTTATTGTGTGTTGTCTTTGTGTGCTTTGAACAAGTACATATCTTATCTTGTATCTTCTGTTCTTCTTTTCCATGAGTGTTCTTCTTCTTTTCCATGGAGACAAAAGGAAGATGCGAGACACAACAAAACCCACATGGCAAGGTTTATTGAGGGGAGGGTGGAGCATGCTCGAGAGTGAAGGGAGGAAAGGGGAAAGAGGACTAACAAATGGCGTTTCAGCTTTTAAAGGGGACCCCCACACAGGTGCATCAAATGCCATGTTCTGCGCCTGCAGGCAGGGGCCTTTGCATTGGACACTAGGCGCTTGTGCTCCTGGGAAAAGTAGTTCACCAGGCGAGCGAAGCTGAGGGACCTTTTGGGAAATGCAGTTCCCCAGGAGAACAACATTTCCAACTTTTTTGATTTATTAAAAATTTGGGGGGTTGAGGGTCTTAATGGGTAGGGAATGGGGGTGTAGCCCGGTCTCTCATAACTGCTTTCTGCTGACTTTGTGGGCATTGAGGGGTCCGGGGTGTCCGGTGTGTCCTGGTGATTGTGTCCTATTCGCTGGCATCCTGGGATGGCTGATTGAAATCGCTTCAGTCTGTGTCTTGAAGAACTGGGTCATCGTAAGATGTAAGATGCTGGAAAACAAAAGTCACGTTAGGAGAGGGAAAAAATTAAAAAGGAGATTTGAGGCAGGGGGCTTCAGGGTTTGAGGTAGTGGGGGGGCTTTAAGGTTTCTGAGGCCAAGAATGATAAAAATTAAATGATACTTATTCCATTTGAGTACTTATTCCTTTCAAGTCCGGTCCATTCAGGTGGGTCAAGCTGGCTCCCTGGAGCTTAAAGAAAATGTCTTAAAAGAAATAAATTCTTAACCATGTATGCTGTTTTGGGCACTACCTTAACATCCAGGAGACACTGCCACAGTCAGTGGCGAACCTGTCGTGTCAAGGAACTTTGTTAAGAATTTGTTTACCACCTGAACCTTTGGCTCCGTGTCTGATGATGATTCCTGTAATGACAGCTGAGTGGTTATTCAGAAATTTAGAAAAAGAGGAGAAAGGAAAATATGTTGGCACAAGAGAGTTGAGTGAAGGAAAGGACCTCTATTTTCCTTGGACTGGAGTCCTATGGAACTTAAGGGAGCAAGGTCCTCTCTGAGTTACCCTGTATGAGGGATTGTCTTGAGCTGGAGGAGTAAATGGTTTAAGATGTGACAGGTGAATCCACTGAGGAATTCCCTCAAGCTTAGCAGCTGTGGGAGTCAAAACAATTACTCCTGCAATTTAGGGGAAAAGGTTAAGGGATGTTGACCTGGGGGGGTATAATATCTGATCTCCTATTTTAATCGGTGGTGGACATGGATTAGCACATGGTTGAGGTAATGAGTGGTCCGTAAAATCCCACAGTAGCAAGCATAGATAGGTTAGTAGTGACATGAGCAGGTGATCAGGAAGGGGGAGGTTTTAGGTGGGAGGCCGGGGTTGGAACCAGCTGCCCATACATGAGTTCGAAAGGTGAGATGAAAGGGGGACTTTTTGGGAGGGCTCTAAGCCTGAGGAGGGCCAGAGGTAGGAGTCTTACCTAGTCAAGGTGAAGTTCCTGGGACATTTTAACAAGGACATCTTTTAAATAATGGTTAGTCCATTCTACCTTACCTGAAGACTGAGGGTGGTATGGGATATGGAAATGCCAGGGAATGTTAAGAGCCTTGGACAGGTTTTGAGAGATCTGGGAAGTGAACTCAGGGCCATTATATGACTGAAGAGAGGTTGGAAATAGAAACTGGGGAATAATTTCTCAGAGAAGAACGTCGGAGACTGTCTGGGCTCTCTTCTTAGTGGTGGGGAAGGCTTCAACCCACCCAGACATTGTATCCACCAAAACCAGGAGATATTTAATTCTTTTGACTGTGGGCATATGGGTAAAATCCAGCTGCCAGTCAGTTCCCTGAAGGGAGGCCCTGGCCTGGTGAGTAGGAAAAGGGAAGCTACGGTATTTGGTCTTAGGATCTGACTTCTGGAAGATCTGACAGGAGCAGTGATAGTCTTAAGGAACCTGATATCCTCAAGGGTGGGGAGGTGAGCCCTAACAAAATGAAGTAGAGCTTTGTTATTAGGATGAAAGAGCTGACATAGGTAGGACAGGATCTGTTGGGTGTCAGGAGGTGTCTGTGAGAGTGTGGGCTGCACTGTAAAGACTCCCTGAGGTGACTGAGATAGATCTGGGCTCTGGAGTGCTGCTGTCTTAGCTGCTCTGTCAGCCCAATTATTTCCCTTGGAAACAATGGAACTGTCGGACTAGTGAGTCTGACATGACTAATTCCTATAGCTTTAGGGAGATGGGAGGCTTTTAACAGGTTCATAACATAACCTGAGTTAGTTATGGATCCTCCTTTTGTTGTGAGAAGCCCGCACTCCTTCCAGATATCTGCGCGGGACAGGAGGATATGAAACGCATACTTAGAGTCTATGTAAACATTTAAAGATTGTCCCTCTGCTAACAGAAAGGCACGGGTGAGAGCTATCAGCTCAGCCTGTTTGTTAGTAGTATGGGCAGTGTGTGCCCCAACCTTGACTCTCTCTGTATCTGATACTATGGCATAGCCTGCTTTATGGGTCCTATCACATAAAAAGGAGCTGCCATCTGTGTACCAGGTGTACGTGGCCTGGGACACTTTGCCCTCCTGTATATGTGAGGGTTGGGCAGGAGATCATCTAAGGTCTCTATGCAGGAATGGGATGGAGAATCATTAACATTAGGTTGAGGTAGCATATTTGAGATATTAAGGGGTAGGCAGCATTGAAAGGTGAGACTGGCATCTTCTACCAGCGCCACTTGGAGGGAAAGGACTCGGGAAGGGAGTAGGGTTTGTAAGCCTTTGTAAGTTAAGAGGTTGGACAAATTATGGTGAGAGAAGACTGTGGTGGGTGCCCCAAAGGTTAGTTTCTTTGACTCACGAATAAGAAGCTCAGCAGCCATCAAAGCACATATGCAGGCTACCCAGCCGCAATTGGTGAGGTCCATCTTCCTTCACAGGTATGCTACAGGTGCAAGAAAATGTCTCAATTGATGTCCTAAGACCCCAAGGGCATACCCCTCCTTTTCTGCTACATAAAGAGAAAAAGGACAAGTTAAATCCAGAAGATGAAGAGCTGGAGTCGGAATAAGGGCCCATTGTAGTCTCTGGAAGGGTTTGGTAACAGAATGGAGAAGGGGCTCACACAGGGAGCCGAGAACTGCTTAGTACAGGGGACAAGCAAGAAGCGAAAAGGAGGGGATCCAGGAATGCAGGAAACCAGCCACTCCCAGGAACAATAAGACCTCTTCTTTGGTGGAAGGAACTGCAAGAGATTGAATTATTTTTTTTTCTGTCCAGAGTGAAAGCCTTTTGGTTTGTGGTTATGGCTAATCCCAAATACGTTACTTGAGTCGTGGACAATTGAGCTTTAGAAGGTGGGACTCTATAGCCCCTTTTGGATAGGAAATTTAATAGGGTGGCGGTGTCTGTCTTGCTGATCTCCAAAAGACAGGCTGCATAGGAGAATGTCATCTACATATTGAATTAGTTTTGATAGATGGAGAGACAGTGAGAGCAGATCAAAGGCCAAAACCTGGCCAAAGAGGTGTGGGCTGTCCCGGAATCCCTGGGCAAGGACAGTCCAGGTGAGCTGTGTGGAAAAATTAGTGTCAGGATCAGTCCAGGTGAAGGCAAAGATGTTTTGAAATTGAGGGCTGCGGGGAATGAAGAAAAAAGCATCCTTGAATATATAGAACTGATAAGTGAGAGATTCCTGGAGGAATGTTAGACAGAAGGGTGAGGGGATTGGGGACGACTGGGTGAAGAGGAACAACAGCAGAGTTAATGATCTGGAGGCCCTGAACCAAACAATAAGTCCCATTAGATTTTTTAACAGCCAGTATAGGGGTATTAAAGGGGGAGGAAGTGGTGCGGAGCAGCCTTTTCCTCAAAAGGTCAGAGATAATAGGCTTAAATCCTCTGAGGCTTTGGGAAGAGAGGGGGTACTGAGCTTGAGTAATATACTTGGTGGGGTTTTGTAACTGAATAACGATGGGGGAATGGTGTTTAGCTATGGTGGGATTTTGGGTGTCCCACACCAGAGGATCCACTTGGGAGGCTGGAAGAGGAAAAGACATGTTAGTGTCAGACGGTTGGGGGGCCAGGAGAAGAAGAAGCTCCGTCACTAACGAATCTGGAAAAAAAAGTGAATGGGAGAAGTGAAAGAATTGGAGGCTCCCACCTTAGTTAAAAGGTCCCTCCCCATAAAGGGTACTGGACAAGTTGGCATAACTAGGAATGAATGAGTGAGAAAAATACCTCTAAACATGCAATTGAGTGGTGGAGTCTGTTGAGGTAAATAAGACTGTCCCCCTACCCCAACAATAGGGGAACTTGAAGGAGAGATTGGCCCCCAGAATTCCCTCAGAACCGAATATATTGCTCCGGTATCCAAGAGGAACGAGATGAGCCGTCCTGACACAGTGAGAAGTACCCATGGCTCCTGATTGCAGATGACAGTGGCAGTCAGGTCATTAAGGGAGGAGCCCGGGCAACTTCAGTCATCCAGGGCCAAGCCCAAGAGGTCAACTTGGGGATTTTTAGGGTCTGATGTCTCCATGCCACCAAGCGCAAGAGGACAATCTACAGACCAGTGACCTTCCCTGTGACACCTTGGACAAGGTCCCCTAGGACTACGATGGGGATTAGGGAAACCTCAGGCCCAGTGACCCATCTTACCACACTTGAAGCATGGACCTGGTGGTTCACACACTCGGGAAGGCGGGAGTAGCAGCACAAATGGGACAGCCGCAGCTATCACATGGTAGTGGTTGCGAACTTTGTCATGTTGTGAATGGTACACTTTGAAAGCTGTCTCCAGGACTTTTGCCTGTGGGGTTAAAGTGCCCTTCTCCAAAACCTGAGCTTGGCCTTGATGTCTGAATAACATTGATTATAAAAGTGAGTCATTAGTAGCTGTCTGCCCTCTGGGGATTTTGGGTTCAAGTTCGTGAAGTGCAACAGGGCTTTCGTTAGGCGTTCCAAAAATGCAGAAGGATTTTCCTTCATATACTGGATAATCTCTGAAAGTTTAGAATAATTTACTGGCTTAACGGCACCCTTATGGAGGACTGCCTCTGCCCCCAGATGGCAGGAGGACAGAGTTTGGTGAACTTCGTCCATGTGCTGTCTGGCCTGCTCCCAGACCTGCCTGCACTCCTTGGGAAGTAAGTTATTAGTCAGGATCATAAAAATGTCGTGGAAATAAGGTTGTAGGATTGGGTAATATATTGAAATTCTTTTATAAAAGTGTTGGACCCAAGTAATTTTGTTATATGGGAAAGTTCCGACAGGGAAAATGGAACATGAACCCTAACCAATCCATCTGCACCACCAGCCACCACCCACAGTGGCAGGATGGCAGCAGGCTTGGCTTAGTTAGGATTAGGCTCCATGGAGGCACATGAATATGTGAGCAGAGGAGTGAAGGAAGGTGCTTACAGGGCCGATGTGATAGGAAGGGGAACTCAGCGGGGCTTTGGAAGACTGAGGAAGTGGAGTAGGGCAGGAGGGAGATGGGGAGGATGAATCTGAAGAGGCTTCTGAGACCTGCATGGCCTGCAAGGAGAAGAGTGGGAGTGGGAGGAAGCATAGCCGGAGGAGCTGGATGGAGATGTGCTGCCAGAAGAAGGGTGATTAAGTGAGACTCTTCTAGATCTGGAATAGGATTTGGGTGGGGTCTCCAGGGACCTAGAAGAAGAAAGGTTAGGTGAGGATTCCTTATGCCTGGACCTGGCAGAAGATTTACATGGATTTCCAGAGACCTAGAACTGGAAGGTTTACATGAGGGGTCATGAAAAGAAAACTCACGTGAGGGTTTTTTTATGCCTAGAAGAAACTTTGGAAGGAGAAGACTTAGCTGAGGTGTCACTTGATGCAGCAGAGTGGTAGGAGGTGGCTATCTGAGACGGGAGGCAGGGTGGTGGGGGGGTGGAGGTTCATCAGTTGGGTCCATGGCAGGAGCAGAGACAGATGAGTGTGGATAATTATAAGGAAGACATTAAAGAATGGGTTGAAGGGCCTCCAAAATGCATCCCAGTGGGGACAATGGAGGGATAGATTTGGATGGTTTGCTACCTATGGCTAAGGCCGCGAAAACATCTGCTAAAAAATGTGGCACCTCAAGCCTCCAGAAGATGGCTCCATGATAAAGTGAGATACAGTTGGCACGAATACTCAGGACTTGTGAGCAGGCATCTGAGCTTACAAGTGGAGTGCTAGGCAACCTTGCTGAATACCTCAAGCCCACGATGGGGACGGCTCCCTGGGCAGGAGGAATGCAGTGAAGGCCAAGCCGCACTGTAGCTGCTGTATGGAGAGAAGACAGGAAAGGAATGAAAAAGAGAGAGAGAAAGAAAGCTGGGGACCCTGGGCCCCCAGGGACAGGTGGGCTGAGGGACTGGCTAAGGCCGAGCCATCCCTGACATGGATTTAGCCAAGGATGTAAGCCCGGAGAGAATGCTAGTGAAGGGGACAATCAGGGAGGTCTCCCACAACCCCAAAGAACACCGGAGGTTGCCAGGAGTTCAGTGGTCAATTCTTGGGTTCAAAAGGGCGATTAAGCTAGCTGGAAGGGAAAAACTCACGATTAGGAGTCAGTGTTGTTCACGGAGCAATGTCCGGGCAGATGGAACACGTGGGTCTGCTTGTGGAGCGGGTCCTTGGTCCTGATCATGCCCCGGGAGGTGCCTAAAGCCAAGGCTCCAGCCTCAGGTCGAAATTCGGGGCGAGCAGATCTCCCGGGTTTCACAGCACCAAATCTTCTTCTTTTCCCCATAGATTGGTGCTGCCAGGAGCAATTGTGTCTCACTTCAACTGAACTCTAAGTTATTTAAATGCCATTTTCTACAGATAGTTTATTGTAAATGAACAAATGCATACCTAACTATCCCAAACTATGTACATTATGTGGTGGATATAGAACCATTTTTAGCAAAGACACTTTGTAATTGAGTAGTTTATCAATGTTAGTGTACTGCAGAAATGGATCTTATGTTTTTATTACTTCACTTCTGTGATGATTCAGTCTCTGTTGACACTAAGCAGCTTACTGCTCCCTCATCATAAACCCCATTTAATGATTTTTTTTCTTCCCAGCAACATTGAAGTATTGTTCTCCTTTCTAAGTTTATACTGACTAGCTATAATCTATTAAACTTCTTTATTAAACAATTCACAGTGATATTTATTCACAATGTGAACCACATTGGCTCTTAACAGGTAAGATTTATACTCGTAAAAAGGCAGGAAGAAGAAAACACTGCTTGAAATATAAGGTTAATGGCAGAACTGACAAGAAGAGAACAGCTTAATATATTTTAAATGAGGGTTGAGTTAAATATAAGGTATTTTTGTAAGAGACTTAAAAGTACATACCAGTTTAAAACATGAGACTTATTGTTTTTGTAATCTGAAATAAGATGTAATGAACAATTATAACATTAAGCATAGGTGTATTTAAGTTACATGTATGATTATACACAGAGAGAGTGAACAGTAATTGGGCAAAGGGGATGCTCTTGATGGGCCTACCAAAGGCATGCCACTGTGCAAAACACATGTAACAGAGTCAACAAGAGGAATTTAATGAAAAAAATATATAAGTAAACCGTGGAACAAGACAGGGCATGCTTTACTAAGGATGGGAGAACTTGGTCACCTGACCTAGCTCTCAGTTAAGATGGTGGTAAGGTCACCCATGCAATGAAGTTAACACTGGGGAACCAGGCAGGGCATACCTCAGTAAAGATGGCGGAACTTGGTCACCTGACCTTGCTCTCATCCAAGATGGTGGCGAAGTCACCTGACTCCAGTCAAAATGGCAGCAGCCAAATGTTGCATGAAAAAGTCAAAATTTTTGAGCTGCAGGGATTTTAAGCTTAATAAGAGAGACCTAGAGGCATGATCTGCCCTGTCACTGAGCCACCATGCCGCAACACAAGCCGTAGAAGGGAACAAAATGCTGGAAATGAAAAAGCTGCACCATGCCACAGCTGGAATTGAAAAAAAAAAAAAAAACAGCTGGAATTTTAAAAAAGCTGGGAGCCTGACATGGATAGCTCGCTACCCACAGCTAAAATTATGAAGACCCATAAAACGGCAATACCATAAGGCCTATAATGGGAATGTCTCCCCACATAGGCGGGGTGCAAATCAGAGTGAACATCACAGGACCCGTGAGCTGGGTATCCCCTGACCCCTGGTGGGGTGCTATGGCCTGGCTAGATCTGGTTGGGGTGACTCAGAAGCCAGAGAGGCAGAAGGTCGGTCCAAGCGGCCTTTTAAGGCAAAGGGAGGGAAAAAAGAAAAGAAATAGGAAAAAAAGAAAGAAGAATCTGTCAGATACAGTGCACAGAATATGCAGTGTTATGGGCTGACTGACCCTGGGTCAGTCCAAACACGATTTTAGCTGAGGGAAAGAACCATAGCAGAATGGGGGAGACTTACTAATGGAAGTTGGTGGTGGGAGTAGAAAAATAAACCCTGGTTCAGGATCCCAATCTTTGTAGAGAAACTGGAGCAGGAAGGCCTATCCGAGTCATGGTACCAAATGTTTTGGATTTGCTGCAGGTCCCCAGCAGCTTGCTGTGGAGTTGAGATCAGCAGCAGGTCCACAAACCAAGGTGGCTGGTCCCCTGGGTGGCCCTGGTTGCTAGCCATGTGGGCTGCAGGCAGGCAAGGGGCAAACAGATAGGCATGCCATGCAGATGAGTTTGCTGCAAGCTGCTGGGTCCCAAGAGCAGCCAGTCTTAAGCAGGGATGGCCATGAGACCACATGGCAAATCTCCATGTGACTTCGGCAGGTAGGTGAGAGAGAGAGATAGGCACACCATGTATAGTAAAGGGGAGAAGGAGGGAGAAAGGGGGGGCAAGAGAGAGCCAAAGATGGTGAGGGAGGGAGAGAAGCTGCTGGGAATGGGTGTGGCTTGTCTCTTAAAGAGGGAGCATTACAGTTTCTCTATTTTTTGCTTTATACCTGGTATCTCACCTATGATTGGGTACATACCATCCTCATTATTCTGGGTCTGGGTTACCTCACTAAGGATGTTTTATCTTTCTAGTTTCCTCCATTTGCTTGCACATTTCAAGATATCATTGTTTTTTAATGCTGAATCCACTATGTAAATGTACCTCATTTTCTTTATCCATAATTTGGTCGAAGGGCATCTAGGTTCTGGAAATTGCAAATAATGCTTCTATGAACATAGTGGAACAAATTTCCTTGTAGCATGATTGATAAAATTTTGTATATACCTCTAAAAGTGGTATTGATGGGTCTTACAGTTGGTTGATTTCTAATTTTCTGAGAAACCACCGTACTGAACTCCAGAGTGTTGCACAAGTTTTAATACCATTGTTATTCTGTGTCTGAGATGGAATATACAGGAGTTTACTCCATACTGCTCTTGTTACATTATATGCATGAGGACAATAAGGGAAGAACCCAGACATTGTCTCATTTCTTGACATTATCATCTACTATTCAGAAAAGATAATTTAACATTGGTGTTTACAGAGGACCATATCGTATTTGGTGAGTAAGTGGAATACAATGCAATGATCTTTTAGAGTGGTTTGTTAGTTATAGTCATTATCTTATTCTTTTGCTTTCATGGTTACATTGTTACATGAGACAGTGAAGTAGCAGTCTCAGTCAGCAAGAAAACCCATTTGGAAATTTGAAAATCTAGGAGACAATTTTAGAATACTTGTGTTCTAAAGCAGGAATGCTAGTATAATACAATTCCTGGACATTAGAGAAGTGTGGTAACAGGAAGTTTTCTGAGTATCTGTGGCCAGCTAGACTAGAATGGCCCACTTCATTCCAAGGAGAAAATGTATCTCAAATATTCTCAGTTTAATAAATATTTGCATCAAACCAGTATTTGATAAAAATGTAAGCATATTCACCCTAATAAATTTTCAAAAACTGGAAATAAGTGCATAATTGTTGTGGTATATCAACTGCTCAAAAATCCCAGTGGGCCTAGTTTCAGGAGAAATGAAGCTAAACCATTATTAGAGTGGCTATTTGTTGTATTGAACTAATTCAGAAGGAAATTGAGATTTATTTTCATGTACCAACAGATGGTTTCATATTCATGAACATACAACCTCCTTAAATGTATTCTGTTACTATTAAATAATTAATATACCTCAGATTTAATATTTATTATGGTATTTGGAGAGGAATTATTGTATTTGAAATCTAGTGAATATTTATAGTAAATAAGTAAATAAATATTTAGATAGTACTTTATGTATATTAATTGCATCTGAGAAACAAAAATATGAAGGCCATTTTTTTGAAAAGGTAACTGTGCAAACACCTATAAGGCATTAAACAGAAATCACAAATGTTAAGAATGTAAATATCTGAACTTTTATCCTGCACTCAATTAAGTTAAATTCATTTCTTTATCACTAAGACACTGTGGAATAATATATAGTTGGTTCTATTCAGAAGAGGGCGTGAAATCAAAATTTCTATCTACAATCCACCCATCTCCTTGTACAACACTCCTATGGACTTAAATATATTATGTAATCATGATTCAAGTAAATGGAAATTTTTAATTATATGTTATATTTATATGCAATGCATATTAATTGTATTATGGGTAACATTCATTTTATAATTTGACTACATAAAAAAACACACATAAAAACTAACAAAAACAAATCCCAAAGAATCAGAAACACTTAGATGAAGAGTAACAATCAGGAATCTACAGACAGGAATGGAGGCTTCCGTGTATATTGGTAGATTCGAGGCAAAAGCAGACGCAAGGTCACTCAGACAACCTGTCATACGTAGAGAGTTTTGTCTGCTGTTAACTAGAGGCAAAACACAGGGAAAATTGAATTTTATCCGGCATAACCAATTCAATGGCTCTGCTTCTTTTTACAACACACAGGAAGGAGGGGGAGACACAGATGAATCATCAGCTCTTGATGACATCATCGAGTTAAATGCGGTTCTTGCTTTCCAATTCTTGATATGAGATCTCTCTCCTTATTGGTTCATAGGTAGCATAAAAATGTCTGCACAGACGGATTTTACTTGTCAGGCTCCTGACTAAAGTCAGCTAGACTTTAGTCAGGCTCCTGACGGTAAAAAACCACAGAGAAGAAAATCTGTCCCAGAGACCTAAAGGAGACAGAAGCAAAAGGAACCTCGGGGGGGGGGGGGGGATACGTTTTGATTTTCCATGCTTCTGCTAAGATTCACCTGTTCCTTTTCGCAGTGCAGAAAATGTGCTTGAGTTTCTTAAGCTACCGCTTCCTCCTTAATATCTGTGATTCCTGGGTTAGTCTTGAATGCTGCATTTTCTGTACGGCAGATTTACTGTGGGAGTCAATACCGGATAACACACGGGGATGTACTGGTTATATGAGTCACTGGATGCCCCAGTAAGATAATTGCAATGTCGGGAAATATCCTCAAGCACCTGGGAATCTTAAAATTTCAAGTGGCAGAATCCCCAATCAGTGTATTTAGGGACTCTGATATTGCATTTCTGATTGTGATACCAGTAAGCTGCAATCGGCAGCACAGAATCCCAGTCAGCCATCGGCAGGCAGAAATGGGAAATTTCAGGCAAATAAGCAGGATACAGACCCAAAGAGTGAGATGTTTGATCATCTCCCAGTTACCTGCGATGTTTTCCTTTTTTGATGATTGGATTCTGGTCCCAGGTAAACTACAGTTTTATTTTCCTTCTTTTTTTTTTTTTTTTTTTTTTTTTTCTGCTGGACCAAACGCAGTTAGATGGGATGGAGAAATGAGTCAGCAGTTCCGATCAAGATCACCAAGGTAACTACAGGATTTGTTCCTATTGGTGGAATTGAGATCATTCTTCTCATTGTTCCGGGAGCAATTTGAATGCACACACTCTTTCATTCAGAGACAAGCAGAGCTAATTACACTTTGAGCATAGCGGGTCCTTACTAGTGAGGCTCTGGCTTTATACCAGCTCTCTGCTGCTCATGTTTATAAGCGAAATGCGAATTACATTGACCCAGACATGGCAGACTGATATTGACTTCTATATGAGACTAAGCCCACGAAAATTAGCAAAGTCAGGTACTGGTTTATTCCCTATATTACAGTTCTGAGTCACCTGCTATGGTTTCCTGTGCAGCAAGTTGATTGCTGCTTCTGAACCCTCTGCTTCTCTTTAAACTTTTGACACCACTGTCTCAGTCTTGAAACACTGCAGTATCTGCAAGGAAATACTTCACTTCAGGTTTCAGCATCTGACATTCTCTTTCCTCTTTTCTCTGCAATCCATTGTGGAAATGGTTATGACATTGTAGTTTTTTTTTTCATGAAAACGTAGAGTCATTGATAATATTATGCAGTAATATATGAAGGCACAATCCTACCTGCCACCAAAGACTCATGATTGAATAATATATAGAATAGGAAATATACTTCTTTTCATCCTATTACCTTTTAGGTTCTCACAGGTTCTATAATCTTTTTGTTTTGGCATATAAAACTCTTGTACATGATTTTTCCCCTAGTATGCTCTTTTTTATTTAGGAAACAGACAGCTTGACCTTTGTTGGAAATCAACCACTTATTGATCATGGCAGCAAGGTATTACATACTACCTTTAAAAATAATTAACACAACAGATTTCTTCGTTATTGTGTGTGTTGTCTTTGTGTCCTTTGAACAAGTGCATATCTTATCTTGTATTTTCAATCTCAGACTCTGAATTCCTATGTCTGCTAGTCATGTTGAGACTGGAAAACACTGGTACTTTGGAATCAACAGCCTCCATTTGAATCAGTTGCAATATTTCTGTCATCCTTTCAATATAAATGTACGTGGATTTCATGCATGTTTTAAAGACATGAAACATCAGAATATAATACCACAGAGCCTTTAATTTCTATAAAAAGACCTTCACATCATTATGTTGTTTTCATTATGTTATTCTCTAACTAGTGCCAAAGGAATATCTTTGATGTGGGTCAAGTGTTGGTCAAATATGAGTGTATCAATATTTAATCTGGAATCAGTGTTTTTTCCTATTTTACTCTGAAGAATAAAATTAATTATTTATGTAAGTCTGTCATCATTTTATTATTAGTTTCCTAGCCATAAAGGCAGTATGTGTTATGCCTTCCATCACATAGTATTAATAAAAATATTTACTTGATTTTTCCACTGATTTTTGACCACTATGACAAAAAATATATCTAAAGACTTCTCACTATTTTCTCTTTTGAACATGTAGCTAATGAGACTGAAAATTTTTGGTCATGCTAATTTGAGGATTAACCTGCGATTATAGCACAAGCCGTCAATCCCTTTTTAATTCTAAATATTAGCAGACAAATTCCCATTCTTTCATGATGAATGTATTTAGGAACTTCCAAAATAGGTTTTTTTCCCCATCATATTGGCAGTTGTAAGCATATTTTTGAGATGGTCTATGAATCTTCAGTTTTTAACATAAAGCCATGTTTTGGCCAATGAACAAATGTAATAACACACTACTTAGATCTGAATGGCAATAAGCTGATATCCCTTCATAGTATAAGGAGTTCAGTTTTATAATATCTCTCCTAATATACAATGAAGCATCTCAATTACTTTCAAATATTCATGTAAGTTTACATATGTGTATATGTATGAGATTGAGTATGCATAGTTATATTTATACATATGTATGCATGCATGTATACACTTTCTTAATTTTGTTTAGGATTTTATACATTTCCATTACTGTATTATTGTAAGGTATTTCCACTACTTCACACTTATTTCTCCTCCTTCCTTTAAAACAATATCTATACTAAAAAATGTCAAAATAAATTCAACTGCATAATAAAATTATTCTATTTAATTTTCACATACAATTGTATACATCAGTATTCCACACTGTATACACATTGTTGTGATTTTGTATAACCAATTTTCCATTGACCTTTTCTAATGCAAAATCCTACTGTGCAGTAGAAATTGATTCTTTCTATCTTAGCCTTCATTCAGTATTTGACAGTGGCTTTTCTGCTAATTGTGTTAATTTTAGAAAGTCTTCCATTTATATTAACATTTCAATATGGGATGGTGTTTTTGCTAAGCAGTTTTCATTGTTTCTTTGCTTTCATTGAATTTTAATTGACTTTTAGATTTCTAAAATTCTGCTTCTTATTACCTTATCCTAATTAGAAGACACTGTCTTCCCAGCAGATATGCTGTCCTTGGTATGAAAATTCTGTGTGGACATTGCATCAAAAATTTTCTAAGCGATGAATAGTGGAGAGCGTTTGGATTTATCAGCTACTCTCTGACCAAACATGTAAGTTTTTTGATATATAAGCAGTTGTGGAAATGTGTAGAAATGCTGTATAATCATGTTTTCTCTTTTTCTGTAAGTTAGAGCCATTGTCTCCTGTGGGTTTAGGAATAAATATTTAGAACACTGTTAGAAATTATATTTGTTTAGAGAAGGTGCAGATCTGTTACCACTATCTTCCTAACAATTTGGAGTAGGCTTGAAGGTTAGATTTGGCAAATTTTTCTTCCTGTCAATGATATATCTGCATTAGTGAAAATGTTAGAGTGAGTTCAGACCTGCCTATTGGTACCAAACCTGTAATAAAATCTAAGGGCTAAATGTTGGTAGATTATGACATTTGAAGTACATGGAGAAATCATGCATTTTACCTTGATACGTTGTAGTCCTATTAGTTGTGATTTTGACCTTAACATATTAATATGATCAAAAGTAGAAGTTATAGCTATAGTAATGGTTTAAGAGACTGACTCTCAGATCCTAAGATTATAGAATTTTTTATTTTATTGAGAATAAGAAAAAAAAGTTTCCGCCTCCTCCCAGCCTCCCATTTCCCTCCCCCTCCCCCCATTCTTCTCCCCCTCCCCCCTCTCTTCTCCCCCTTCCCCCACTCCTCTCCCCCTCCCTCTCCTATCCAAAGAGCAGTCATGGTTCCCTGCCCTGTGGAAAGTCCGAGGTCCTCCCCACTCCGTCCATGTCTAGGAAGGTGAACATCCAAACTGGCTAGGCTCCCATCAAGCCAGAACATGAAGTAGGATCAAAACCCCTTGCCATTGACCTTGGCTTCTCATCAGTCCTCATTGTTCGCCATGATCAGAGAGTCCGGTTTTATCCCATGCTGTTTCAGTCACAGTCCAGCTGGCTTTGGTGAGCTCCCAATAGATCAGCCCCACTGTCTCAGTGGGTGGGTGCACCCCC
>NW_026068192.1:199982-228599 GCF_014885135.2 Alexandromys fortis
CCAAAAGACACCTAAGGTCATGCTCAACCTCATTAGCAATCAGGGAAATGCAAATCAAAACAACTTTGAGATATCATCTCACACCTGTCAGAATGGCTAAAATCAAAAGCACCGATGATAGCCTTTGCTGGAGAGGCTGTGGAGGAAGGGGTACCCTCATCCATTGCTGGTGGGAATGCAATCTTGTGCAACCACTTTGGAAATCAGTGTTTCGGTTTCTCAGGAAATTCGGGATCAACCTACCCCTGGACCCAGCAATACCACTCTTGGGAATATACCCAAGAGATGCCCTATCATATGACAAAAGCATTTGTTCAACTATGTTCATAGCAGCATTATTTGTAATAGCCAGAACCTGGAAACAACCTAGATGCCCTTCAATGGAAGAATGGATGAAGAAAGTGTGGAATATATACACATTAGAGTATTATGCTGCTGTAAAAAACAATGACTTCTCGAATTTTGCATGCAAATGGATGGAAATAGAAAACACTATCCTGAGCGAGGTAACCCAGACCCAAAAAGATGAACATGGGATGTATTCACTCATAATTGGTTTCTAGCCATAAATAAAGATCACGGAGTGTATACTTGGGTTCACCTTCTTATTTAGCTTCTTTAGGTTCACCGGTATACACTCCGTGACTTTTATTAATGGCTAGAAACCAATTATGAGTGAGCACATCCCATGTTCATCTTTTTGGGTCTGGGTTACCACGCTCAGGAGAAATTTTTAAAAGATCTTTTAAGAGGAACAGCAAATCCTAATTTTATTTAATTTTGAGGTGTTATGTATGGAAGACTCCTAAATGTTGCTCTTATTTCATGTACATGTGGATTACATAAAAGCAGCAAAGACAGTGTAGTGATCTAATGTTTTGTTTCAACAGGCAGACAACAAATTTTGAAACTGTGGGAATGCAAAAAAATAAAATCAAAGGAAAGAAAGTAGGAAATAGTTACATAAAAGAAACATCTCTGCCTGTAAAGCACTGTGCCTGTTCTGTGCTCTACATGCTATATGCTACTGTACAGTTCAAATGCTGGAAAATGGGCTGGAGATTGAAATGCATACATACACACAGAGACAGAGACATGGGTCATCGGTGAAACAAGAATGCCAAGAATACCAACTTCAATCAAGAACACCAAACTTACTGTCTTCCAGGGGAGCTTATACAGTGCATTCCCTGACCAATATCCATGCCATCACTCTCAGAATTTTATTCTACAACCCCAGCAGAAACCCACTACCCTGCCATCAGAAACTCCTGATGATCTCATGCTCGGAGCAGCTGCAAATACAGGAAATATGGTTGCCTTGCTCAAAACAGCTGCAAACACAGGAAAAACAAACTGCTTACAGGAAATTCAAAAATTGGGGGTTCACAGTCACCCAACATGTGTCTACTCTAAAAAAATATCCCATATGTTATTATCTGCTTTTATGTTTATAAAATGCACAGATTCATAGAGGGCTCTGTCCATGAACTTACAATTTTAATATGAAAAAATTGAATCTATTTCTAGTATATACGTATGAAAAAACCTGGTATTCTAACAGTATCATACAGTTCTAGGACATGAATCATATGTAGTGAATGCAGGAGCTCTGAGATTTAGTTTTCCACAATAGATAGTCTATTTTGACAGGGAAGCTTTGTACATCTGTTTTCATTTCCCTAGAATCAAGGCTTCTAAAATACTATACTCTAGTAGCATTTGCATAACACGACATTTGGGCCATACTAAACTCAGTTTGCATTTAATTCTTTGAGTTGTTTGAATGGGCTTAGGGTACCTAATCTATTATTTATCCTGAGAATCCTTTTTTTTTTTTAATACTAATAACATTTCAAAGCATTGTGCTTCTTCTTCTCTTATTGTCCCTTACTGAAACTAGCTTTCTTGAGAGATACACCAAATTCTGAGTGCTTGCAACACTTCAGGAGGTCTCTTCACCATGCGTGGATTTAAACCAGCCCTTGTGGAGGAAGAGGAGTGCTTTTCTGATAAGAGGAGATGTACAGAGTTTCCTAATTCTGTGACAGTGATATTGCTAAATCCCTCAAACTTTTGAGCTCCTGCTTAATTTCTCCACCAGGTCTTTAACTTTTATTCCACACCAGAAGCAAAGGAGTTGAAAACTCCTAATTGTGGTACTTAGCAGCTTCTTCCTATAACTCACCAGGCTCAGGCTGATCATAATCACACAGTACTTGTAATGCTTCCTCATCTAGCAGCTTCTGTGGAGGATTGGAGTAACTTGTCTCACTTCTAACCATTTCAGGGATTAACAACCTTTTGCCTTTCATGGTTCCAATCCAAACTCCCCCTCATAATCACTCACAAATTAAAAGAATCTTTTGTGATCCTTCCAGGCCTATATTTATTATTATCATCTTGGATTTTCACCTCAGTTTTTCTGCATCCAAGGTACCATGCTTGGGAACTCAAGGGAGAGGTGCTTTACAAATTCTAAAAATTTCTGTTCTTGCCACTACTCCAATTTAGCTCCTCTATCTCTGAAAATATCTCCAAGCAAATGCAAGTCAGTTGATTATTGATTTTCAGCCCCAATATTTACAAATTTATTTACAATTATAATTCCATGTTATTCAACCCATGTTCATTTTTACATACTTCCAAAGTGCTTATTCTTTACTTACACCTGTGGTATTCTTGACTTGTGGCGTCCATCATGCTATACCTCCATACAGAAGCTTCACTTCCAAACAGCCATTATTTAGGGTACTAACCAACCGATTTGTCCATAGGGATTAGGATTAAGATAGATTTTTCAAGAGAAAATTTATACATTTTGAAGAACATCCATTGAATATTATTATATGACCCAAGTTTCTTATTCAAAGTTTTTAAGTACCTCAGTCCAAAATGTTGGGGGAAGGCAAGACTTCCTTTCCATGATACAAAGACCAAACAAAGTAATTTCCTCCACAATTCTCCAAACAAGAAGTAACCACACCCTCAGTAATAATTCATTTTTGCCTTGACAAAATGTCCTGTAACCACACCTTACGTCAAAGCATCCTGGCTTATACCCTTGAAAAAATAAGACTAGGTGGAACAGATTCATTTCTCTGCTTTCTTCAATATAAGCACATGTGAACTCGTGAATTTCAATTGATAGAAGAAAATGTTTAATTCTTATATCAAGATTCAGAAACCTCATCATGCCTAATGGCAGGACAAATGAGACCCCCGGGTCTTATAAAGTGATTCTTTGATTTAATGAGATCAGTGAAAAGAACATCAGAGATCTTTTCAAAGGAATTTGCCAAAAGGAACTACTAAGGTTCCACTAGGTGGATTCATACTGAATGACAGACAAATGCCATAAATGAACTCAGTTGTTATTAAAGAGACAAAAAGGAAATCATCTTTAGGTGTAATAGTGATTTTGGAAATTGGAGAATAGTTTGAGAATTGGGAATGTGGTGGATTTTTCCGAGAAATATTTGTAGAATAATTTAAAGAATATATTATATGAATAGGAATTACATCTGAGAAAGAAAAACAAATAGAGCTAATGCAAAGTAACCCTGAAATTGGATATAAGACCTTATAAACAAAAACACATCATTGTTGATAACATGAATATATATACATGCATATATAAAACTTTCCTAATGAAATCATTTGATCTTATTTTATTTCTTTATCTTTAGCACACTAAGTTATTATATTCCAGTTGGGTCTATTTGGAAAAAGCTTGAAATCCGTATTTCTTTCTTTAGTCCTATCAATTTTGAGACATGATTTTGTAAATATGAATATATTATACATTATATTCAACTAAATAGATATAATTATATATTATACATAAATATATTTGTTTTATGTATTATATATATAGTGTTTTATAATAATAATTCAGCTAAATAAAAAACACACAGAAGAATTGACAAAAACAGATAAAAAACAGTCATCAGTCTGATGTAATTGACAGCCCAGAGTCATAATCAGAAAAGTTCAGACAGGAATGCACACTTTCATGTATACAGCTAGAATATAGGAAAAAGCAGTCTGAAACTCACTCAGCCAACTAGGAATATTAGAGAGTGTTCTCTAGTGATCCCTGTAGGCAGAGATCAGGTTAAAAATAATTTCTCCTTATTTCCACTTAATTACCCTGCTTATTGAGGGCTCAAAAACTCAGGCGAACTGAGAAGGAACAAGCACAGGACCAAACTAGTCCCTCTGATTGTGGTTGACAGTTGCATGACTGAGGTGGACTGAGGAGCCACTGTAGTGGCACCAGGATTTATTCCTACTGCATGTCAACCTATTCCTTTGGATGGATACTTTAATCAACCTAGAGATACTAGGGAGGGTCTTGGATCTTCCCCAAAGCAATGTGCCTTACCCTCTTTAAGGATTGGATGGGGGTGGAGCAGATTTTGAGGGAATGGGAGGAGAAGAGGGAGTGGGAACATGGATAGGTATGTATAAAGAAAAAAAGATCTTCTCATGTGTTCCACTTTCAATTACCCTGAATACTTTACAGCACACAGGGTAGGGAGACACAGATGAATCAGCAGCTTTGGTGGAGATCTCTATGTAAATTGCAGACTAATGCTTCCCATTCCTTGGTTTTAGATCACGGTCCTTAGTGGTTCCTAATACATCTCCACTTGAATGCATGTTTTCCTCCAATTGGAGGCCTTCAGATAAAATAAAAATTTCTGTACTGAAGCATTCTGCCAGTTAGGCTGATGGCTAACTTCCAGCTTTTAGTGTATTTATTAAAAGCCTGTCTATAAACAACTGTAGACAAAGAATTTTGCTTCAGACACCTGCAGGAGACAGAGGGAATAGAAACCTAGGAAAGGCAAGGAATTTTGGGGATTTTTCATTTTTCTGCTAAGAGTCACCTGCTCCTGTTTATGATACAGGGAATGTATTTGTGTCTCTAAAGCCATTGCTTCAGGCTTATATCTGCAGTTTCTGACTCAATCTTGGTTGTGCAAAAACTGCAAGGAAGATTTACCTTGTGATTCAACACCTGTCAGAATTCGCAGATGTACTGCTCAACTTACAATTCGAGATTCTTCTGAGATAATGGTTATATCAGGCAGTATTTTTACATAGCCACCTGGCTCCTTGAAAATTTCAAGGTCAGACTCTCTATTCATTCTGTTTATGGAATCTGGCATGGGATTTCTGAATGTCATACCAACAAAAGGCAACCCTAAGCACAGAATCACAATCAGCCATAGCAGGCAGAAAGGGAGGCTTCCATGTAAATAGCCAGGACAGAGGGATAAGTAGCTGGATAGAGGATCGCACCCTAGTTACCACAGAATGGTTCTCTCTTTTGATAATGAAAATAAGTGCCTAAATTAAATAACATTTTTTCTGCCATCCACTTAAAATTTTGTTGTTTCTGTCACAGCACATATTTAGATGTGAGGGAGAAATGAATCAGTAGCTCCGAAAGAGCACTAAAGGAATCACAGGAGCTCTAGCTGCTCAGTCTGCCTGCTAAGGTGCTGCAACTGTGGACACCTGCTGGCTAATAAAGATTATTACACCTACTTCAATTCATCTTAGTTCAGGTTAGTAAATTGTAAAATTTGAAAGTTATATACATATTAACAATATTACTATTCTGGAATTTAATAACCAGTATGCTTATGCTAGAGATGGTATTCTGCAAGGTGTATGTGATTTTTCTTGTACATCCATTTATTTGGTTTTGGGAATTAGCTATGTTTTTCAAATTATATCTCTAAGAAAATGTTTTGAAAACAGGGCCAAGGATGAGTCATTTTTATACATGATGCATTCTTTACAGACTAATAATAAAGAGGTAGTTGAAACATTAACATTAGTGAAAATGATAACATTCTCTAAGCAGACAAAGTCCAATCTGTGGTACTGAGAAATTATCTGAAAGAATTCATACTGTTGAACTTCACAATCAAAATTTGCTGAAAACTTATGATAGGTTATCAGATAAACTATCTCTTTTTGAAGGCAATATGCACTGAATCAAAATAATATCCAAGGATGAAACAGTATCCTTACTGGATAAATTTCATACCTTGCAGTCATATGCACAGGATAAGGACCAAGAGCTAAATGAAAAAATGAGGGGACTAGAATAGCACAGAAGAAGGATTTGATGGAGGATAGGCTGTGGGGAGGCAAGCCTGTGGTAAGAGAAGTGGGTGTTAGTTGCAGTTTACCACTGCTTAGAATACAGCATGTGTTGTTGCAAGGCATTGGTGACTGGTTCCTTGCCCTTGGTTTCCTGAGAGACTAGATTCATGACTGAAGTATCAGGGAGCCATAATTACTACTGTACCTCTGGAACATTATTGTGTCTATGATTACACTGAGCAGCATATAGTCCTCAGTTAAGAAATCTTATTCAGTATTTTAATGGAGGGCCACTTAAGAGAACCATACTCCTGGTAGTCACCAGCAACCAGCCAAGAATCCTTCTCTTAAAGAGCTATTCCTCTCTTTGACATGAGCATTGATCTTAGATGAGCAAATGTAGTTATTCAGAATCCATGTTTGACTCCATTTTTGATTGCTTATAATCTTTTGAGTATATTTTTACTTGTTATGTAGTAATTAGTGGTCTAAGTAAGAATGCCATTAGAAGGCAGAAATTTATATACCAAAATACAGTTTTATAATAACCACAATGAAAATTATCATTAATTACAAACATTCAGCCAATAACTCAGGTTTTTAAAATTAATCATACATCTTATGTGTGCTATCATATGAATTGGTAAGTTTTCTCAGTATAGAAAGTACATTTTCTTCCCACTGCTTCTCATAATAATGAGATTCCTCTCATTTTTTTCCAAATACTTCTTTTTCCGGTTCTTCAGCTTAACTTTATCCTGCTTATATATAATCCTGTCAGGATCTTTGTTAAATCAATCACAATGACATTTATTCACATAGTATAAAAGAATATTTCATACCCTGTACTTGAGTTTTTAATACACACAGCCATTTAATTATATTTTATTGATTTGATTATAGAGACATAAATTGCCATCCTTGATCTCTGCTTGACAAGCTTTATGATTAAAATCTATTCAGGAAAAGGTTGATATATATATTAATTTATATGTTTATTTAGTCTATATTATCTAAGTTTAATCCTTATATTTTTTATGTGCTGAGTAGTAATTTCATCCTGAATGTTCATCTCTAGAAACTGAAGAACAACCAGCTAATTCTTAATACAGGCTGGGCTATGAGCTACAATTGCCTTAAAATATGGTATAGATGAACAGGCCCATTTTCTTAGTCAGCCCACCCCTCTCATTCCTTGACATGAAGTATTAACAGCAACACAATTACAAAGAGTAAAAACGATGTAACTTTAATCATTTCCCATGGCATAAAGAAAATCTAGTAAAAATTTAAATTCTTATACTCATTTTTTTTCTGTCTACAACTTGCACTTACTCAAAAGCAAAAATCACATTTAACTTACAATAAGTTACATGTAAAGGTTCTCCTTTGCTTAAAGTATGCTTCACCTGGTATATTAAAAGACTCATCAATAACACAAGCAATTTTATTAGGTATACATTTTTTTTCACATGAGCATACTATAGTTTCATTGTATTGTTTTATGTTTATTTTGTTCCTACTATGTCTACTTAGCCTTCCAGAGAATGGGTTCACAAAAGCCAAAACAAACACTAGGGTTTAATCTTATCCCACTGACAATGGTCCACAGTCTGTCCCAGCCAAACACTGTCACCCATATTCTGAGCGCCTACTTGGTACTATGTTGGTTCTCTCACTGTCATGCCAGAGTCGTTAGGCTCCCATTAGCTAAGGTAAGCTGTTCCAGTGGGTACTCCCATTACAGCCTTGGTCTCCTTGCATGTATTCTCACTCCTCCAAAACTTCAAGTTTGCACTGGGTGCTCAGCCCTGTGATGGAATGTGGATCTCTGCATCTGCTTCCATCAGTTGCTGGATGTCGGTTATATGATGATATTTTAGATAGTCATCAATCTGACTACTAGTCAAGGGCTCTTCAAGCACACTCTCCACTATTGTTTAGGGTCTTCACTGGAGTCATCCGTATAGATTCTTGAGAATTTTTTCTATTCCATGTTTCTGCTAGTCCCATAATTGTTTCCTCCTCAATCAAGATACCTTTTTCCTTGCTCTCTGATTCTGTCCATCACCAATGTTGAAAATCCTGTTCCTTCAAGTTCTCCTCCCCTCTTCCTTTCTATCTTCCTCTTCTTCCCCTTTTGCAATACCTTCTTCCTGCACTCATACTTTCCTAATATTCTCAAGAGATCTTGCTGTTTACCCTTCTCAATGGGATGAATGTTTGTTTCCCTTAATGTTCCCCTTATTACATAGCCTGCCTGGAGTTGTGGGCTACAGGTCCCCGATGTTTTGCTTTATAGTTTGTGTTTACTTATGATTGGGACTATACCATCCTCATCATTGTGGTATGGGTTACTGACTCAGGGTGAATTTTTATAGTTTCATTCATTTGCCTGCAAATTTCAAGATGTAATTATTATTATTTTTTACCACTGAGATATTCTCCATCGATTAAACGTACCAACAATTTTCTATCTAGTTTTTTCTCAATGGGCATGGATTTTTCTCCAGGCTGCACTGATTACATTATATGCATGAAGAGTATAGAGCAAGAACTCAGACATTTTCCCATTTTTTGAGATTATCATTTATTATTCAAAACAGATAATGCAACACTGGGGTTTACAGAGGACCATATCATATTTGGTGTGTAAGTAGAATACAATGATTTTTAGAGTGCTTAACAGTGTGGTCTGTGATTTATAGTCATTATCTTATTTTTTGCCTTTATGGTAGCCTTGTAACTTAAGGCAGTCAGGTAGCAGTCAGTCAGCAGCATACCCATTTGGAAATTTAATAACCTAGAAGACATTTTTAGAATACTAGTTTCATAAAGAGGGTATTGTACAATTACAGGGCATTAAGAAAATATGGTAAGGAAAGTTTTCTGAGTATGCTTGGCCAGCTGGGATAGAACGACACATTTCAGTCCAAGGAGAAAAGCTATCTCAAATCTGCTACTTTCAATTAATATCTGCATCAAATCAGCATTATATTAAAATGGAAAAAACATCTTCCCGAATGAAATTCCAACAAATGGAACTAAATGCATAATTCTTACAGTATATTCAGTGCTGAAAAATCCCAGTAATCATAGTGGAAGAACAAATGAAGCCAAACCCTTTTTAAAGTGGCCATTTACTGTATTGAACTAGTTGACAAAGAAATTTAGAATTATTTTCAGGTTACCTTGCCATGTATGGCACTCTTGTACCAATAGATTGTTCTAGTTGATGGACATACTATTTTATTGAACAATTACATTTTTATTAAACATCAAAATATATACTTCAGATTTAATAGTGATTATGGAATTTAGAGAGAAATTCTTGCATTTGGAATCTAGAGAATATTTAATGTAAATGCATTAAATTAATATTTAGAGGATACTTTATGTATATTAATTGCATGTTAGAAACAAAAATATTTAGGCCTCTTCTTACATGGGTGTGTATGCAAACACTTAGGAAGTTTAAAAACAGGCAAACCTAAATGTTAAGAATATAAATATATTCATTTTTCTTGATTTCAATTAAACTGTATTAATTTCTTTATCTTTAAGACACTATGGGCTATTATATTACAGTTGGATCTATTTGGAAGAGGGTTTCAAGTCTACATGTCTTTTTACAATCCAACCATTTCCTTGTACAACACTCTAATCAACTTAAAAATATTATGTATTATAATTTAACTACATGAAAATTGTAAGTTATATATTATATTAATAAATAATACATATTATTTATTATATGAGATATATTTTATAATAATATATATTAAATTATATATTTAATTATAATATGACTTCATAGAAAAACATACATAAAAATAGATTACAAAGAATTAGAAACCTGATACACTTGGCTGCACATAGTCACAATCAGATATCTCCAGACAGGAATGGAGGATTCCCCGTATACACATAGAATCTAGCCAAAAGCAGATATAAGCTTGCTCAACCTGTCATATTTTGCTAGTATTGTCAGCTGTTAACCAGAGGAAAACGCAGGGTAAATTACATTTTATCCTGTGTTCCCATGTCAATTGCTCTGCTTCTTTTTACAGCACATAGGGAGGAAGTAGATACTGATGAATAATCAGCTCTTGATGAGATCATGGGGTTAAATGCACTCCTACGCTTTCCAATCCTTGGTTTGTGTTCTCTCTCCTCATTGGTTCCCAGATGGCATAAAAAGGTCTGCACTGAAGGATTTTACCAGTCAGGTAGACTGGCTATAAACAACCACAGAAAAGGAAATCTTTCCCGGAGACCTACGGGAAACAGAAGCGATACAAACCTAGGAAAGCAAGTATTTGGTGAGAATTCTCATGTTCTTGCTAAGATCACCTATTTCTATTTGCGGTGCAGGAAATGTGCTCGAGTCTCTGAAGCCACTGTTTCAGCGTTAAAATCTGTGATTCTTGGGTTGGTTTTGGAGTCTGCATTTTCTGAAATCAATGTTTATTTAGAAAGACAATACCTGAAAACAACCGGGATGTACTGATCTTATTGGACATACCAGTAAGATAATTGCAACGTCTGAGAATAGCCTCACGCACCTGAGAATCTGAAAATTCCAAGTGTCTGATTCCCCAATCAGTGTGTTAGGGACTCCAACACGGCATTTCTGAATGTGATATGAGTAAGTTGCAACTGGCCGCAGAGAATCACAATCAACTATCAGCAGGGAGAAATGAAGGATTTTTGAGCAGGCAGAAGTGGATGATTTTAGGTAAATAAGCAGGATACAGACCCGATAAGTAGGATGTGTGATTACCTTCTAGTTACCTCACAATGCTTTCCCCTTTTGATAATTGAATTCTGGTCCTAGGAAACTACATTTTTTTTTTGTTTTGTTTTTTTTTTTTTTGTTTTTTCGAGACAGGGTTTCTCTGTGGCTTTGGAGCCTGTCCTGGAACTAGCTCTGTAGACCAGGCTGGTCTCGAACTCACAGAGATCTGCCTGCCTCTGCCTCCCGAGTGCTGGGATTAAAGGCGTGCGCCACCACCGCCCGGCGGAAACTACATTTTTATTTTTGCTGGAGTACACATTTAGATGGGAGGGAGAAGAGAGAAATGAGTCAGCAGCTCTGATGGAGATCGCCAAGGTAACCACAGGATTTGTTGCTATTGGTGGAATTGAGATCCTCCTCCTCATTGGTTCTTATTCCAGGAACATTTTGAATGCACACTGTCCTTTAGACAGAGGCAAAGAGAGATAATTATTACCTTTTCAGCTTAGCTGGTCCTTACTAGTCAGGCTCTGTCTATATGCTAGCTCTCGGGTGCTCATGTTTATAACCAAAACCTGAATATACATTGGCCCCGACAAGGAAGACTGTTCTTGACATCTATATTAGAAAAAGTCCAGGGAAATTAGCAAAGTCGGGTATTGGGTTATTCCCAGTATTAAAGTTGTAAATCACCTGTTATTGTCTCCTGTGCAGCAAGTCGATTCCTGTTTCTGAATCCTATGCTTCTCTTTAAACTTGTGGCACCACTGTCTCTATATGAAACACTGCAAGAAGCTGTGTTAAACTCTGTATTTTTGTATCTAGACTTAAGCGTTCTCAGGTTTTCAAGTGGATTTTAGTTTGCCAGTTTGGCACCACTTTGTTGGAGGGAGTAAGCAACTTGTTGTTTTCCAGCTGCTCAACCCCAAAATAATAACACAGAAATTATATTAATTCAATCACTGCTTACCCATTATCTCCAGCCTCTTATTGACTAACTCTTACATTTTAATTTACCACATTTTTTTATTAATCTCTGTATCACCACTTTGCAGTGGCTTACTGGCAAATTTTCAGAATGTCTGACTCTGGCGGAGGCCCCATGGCTTCTCTCTGACTCCGCCTTTCTTTCTCGCAGCATTCAGTTTCATGTTCCCTTCCTACCTAAATTCTTCCTTGCTATAGGTCCAAAACAGTTTCGATATTCATTAGTGGCAATTACAGCATACAGAGGAAATCCCACATCATTGATGCTTCCTTGTGTTGACATATATCACTCTCATAGATAGTTTTATGATAATAAAATATCTTAAATTCCATACACTTTAGAGTACTGATGTGTTATAGATCACCTTTGTACTAAAATTCATCCCTGATTTACCTAGAACATATATCTAACAAATACCTTTTTGATTGTCAGAGGTGATTGTCTACTACCTACTTTTGTTAGTTTTCAAGTTGCAGCACTTTAGGATACAGTTTTTCAATGAGTGCATTGAAAATATAACCCATATTAAATAGAATATACAGTATTTTGCAAAATATAAAAATTAATTTATATCAATAAACAAAAATACATAACAATGTATAATGTTAATGAAATGTACATCCTTTTTAGTTTAAGTGAAGACTAAATAATACAACTTTTGTCCTCTCAGTTATATATTATCAACCCCATCATAAATTTTGTGGAAACAGAGAAACTGAGCAATCTATCTATACTAGTCACTGAGAGAGGAATGCTGAAATTATTTAGGTACAGAAATAAGAATCAGTCAATTTTGGACTATTACATATCAGTCAAGAGATATATGTGGGCCTCACCAGAGATGGTCCCCTTGGATGTCACAGATATGGGTCCTGGATGTGTAAAAAAATGAGGTTTGAAAATAACTTTATATAATGCCTAAGTCATTTGAGTTTATAGTATACAATTAGCAGAGATTTAAGAAAGACACAAATAATTCCAAATCTTTAGACTTCATGGAGATTCGTTGTTTCTCTAAGACTATTAGAAAAGAATATTTACACAGTTGTACATCTTTTTGAAAATCTGACTAATTATAGTGCAAAAACTGTCTAAAATGTAGACATGCAATGCTGAAGAGATAAGAGGAAGACAAGAAAAAGAAATGGTAAAACTGAGCTATTAGAATGAACTGGTAGCAAGATTTGAGTGAAGAATTAATCACTGCAAAAAATTAATGAAAAAAAGATAACATTTATGTTGATGGTATTGTGACAGAATTTAAAGAAGACTAGGAAGTTCATAGAAGTTTCCTGCTTTGTGGGAAAGTCTGATGGACATTATGGGCAAAAATGGATACCCCAACAGTGTGGAAGAACTTTGGGTGACTGTCCAGGCAGTGAGATGACTCTGTCATTTCAAGAGTTTTGAAAATTGTTTACAATATGCTTCCTGTTTACTTAGATAATATTGTATTCTTCTGCAGTCTTTGATAGAGTTGAAGACTAGGTAGTTATTATTATAGTTTTCCTTAGTTATGATAAGTGATAAAGTATATATAAATATTGCAACTGTAATTCTTGCTTGATACCAGATTTTATATATAATTTTACCCTGTTAAAGTTAGAGCTTTCCTTCTTATTTAAACAGAAAAGAGAAAATGGTGTGGGAGGTCCTTCTGTCTATGTATTACTTTTATTGGTTAATGAATAAAGAAATTACTTGGCATATATCATGGCAGGAGGAAGGCAGAGTCAGAGAGAAGCTATGGAGCTACAGCCAGCGACAGACATACCAAAACGTTGCTAGTAGGCAATAACCTCATGGTGATATACAGATTAATAGAAATGGATTAGATTAATATGAAAGAGTTAACCAATAAGTAGTTAGATCTAATGGGCCAAGCAGTGGTTTAATTAACACATTTCCATATTATTATTTCAGTTCTGGATGGCTGGGATGAATAAGCAGACTCTTTGCAACATTCCTAAAATCTTTTAAATGCCATATTCTGCAACTCTGTGAGGTGCTGAATATTATCTAACTAAACAATATTTTAGCACTTCTAGAAAACATAAATTACATGACTAAAAGTTTAATTATTATGGATTACTATGTATTAATCTATAATTCTTAACTATAGACTACATTAAGTGAGATACAAAAAAAATAACTTAAACAGGATCACAAATACAAATACACATTGTACCAAAATCAACCTTAAATTTTCACCAGTAAACTAAGGTCCATATGAATACAAAGTTTCATCTCTATATGATATTCCACTTTAAATAAAAACAAACAAAAATAGCCATTTGGAAATTTGCCTGCAGTTTTCTACAAACTACTTCCTGTAGCTTGGCGGGAAACTTTATTTAGGGTTCAAGGAGACCTTTTTGGAGTTCTTGCTCAATCAAACAACATTTTCCTGGAAACAATCCATTAGTTCTCATCTTCTGTAGAAACAAATGTAGCATGCCTTTTCAAAAGTAACATATTTACCATAAGATGGTGACAAGATTTTTCCCTGTACTGATGTATCTATGTGAGTTTGAGGCCAGCGTGTTCTCCAAAAGCTAGTTCTAGGACAGACTACAAAGCTACAGAAAAACCCTGTCTTGAAAAATCAACAAAACCCACATATTCTTAGACTCAAATTTTGATGTCTTTAAAATATATATTTTGATATAGCATAGGATTCCCCAAATCGAATGTCTCTCTGCAGTAAGAATTTTCAAGAACACAGAAATAACATAATTCATATTATTTGTATACATTTCTTCTTGACATGGTTTACTCTTATGATGTTATCATTTATTTTATCATCTTTACTCCTTTAGTCTATCACTGTCTGTACTGTTTTATGTTATTTTACTGTCTCTTTAAAGACTTTAATTTTTATAAACTTATTCATTATATACCATCCTCTACCCATTTTATTCTTAAGTGTATGCACAATTTTTAGAGAACTCTGACCTGTTTGGAGGTTTGTTTTTGAATGAGTCTCTCTTTATTGCATATATGTGATCATTTTTTGACAGTAGAGTTTTTTTCTTTTTGTGTTTATCAGGCGTGACAAAGATCATCCCCATTTCTGTTGAAACCATCCAGCCCAAGATGGCAGAGTTATGTTCACCACCTCTGCAATCAATCATAGCTGCTCAACTCAAAGGATGCAGGGGTTCTATTTCAACATAAAGCAATTTGTAGCATGCTGCCCACAAGCACCATTTAAATACTCTGTAGCAGGACCTTCCAAAAGATTCAGAGCCTTTTGTGCTTCTAGTTTGAACCAGGAAGCTGTCTGACTCACTGACAACAACAACAACAAAAAAAACCCTTTCTGAAAAAAAAAATGTGACTACCAAAAAACTGGAATTGACTCCCTTTTTGTGGGCCTAGAAAAGCTTTTTAAAGCATTCTTAGGGTTTATGTTGATGGACATTGCCAAACATTGGACACTATGATGAAAGCAGAGATTGCCTTAGGTTTCCCATACACCCAGACCCAAGTAATCACAAAAAAATCTATAATCATTACAATACTGTTTGGATAACAGCTCAGATACATTTCTAGCTACCTCTTATATCTTAAATTAACCCATATCTTTTAATCTTGGTATATTCAGAAGACTTGCTTAAGCTTAATTTTGTAAATAATATATATTAAATTAAATGAAAAATGTAATTATAAATTATATGTGCATATAAAACATATTTATTATGCATATAATGTTATAATTATAATTGAGACACATAAAAAATAAACACGAGAACTGATAAAAAAATCAGCAGTGAGATGTACTTGAGAGTCCAGAGTCAAAATCAGAAAAGTTCAGACAGGAATGAAGGCTTTCATGTATACAGCTCAAATCTAGGCAAAAGCAATCTGAAACTCACTCAGCCAAATTTCAGTATTACATAGTTTTCTCTACTGATCACTTGAAGCTGAGCATAGGTTAAAAAATATTTTCTATTGTGTTCCACATTCAATTATCCTACTCATTTTACCACACTCAGAGAGGAGGGAGTCAAAGATGAATTGGCAGCTCTGGTGAAGATCTCCACGTAAACTTCAGACCTGTGCTTTCTAATCCTTTGTTTGAGAACTCTGTTCTTTGTGGTTTCTAAAGCAACTGTATGTGAATGCATGTCCTCCTCCAATATAAGGAAATCAGATTAAAAAAAAAAAAAGTCTGTACCGTAGCATTTTGTCAGTCAGGCTGCTGGCTAAAATCCAGCTGTTAGCTGGATTTAGTCAAATTTGGTTATAAGCAACCCTAGACAAGAAATTCTATCCCGGAGACCTGCAGGGGACAGAGGCAATAGAAATGTAGGGAAGGAAAGGAATATGTGGAATTTGTCGTTTTTCTGCTAATAGTAACCAGATTTTCTTTGCAGTAGAGGAAATGCATTTGTGTCTCTAAAGCAACTGCTTCAGGATTTATATCTGCAATTTCTTGCCCAATTTTGGTTATGCAATAACTACAAGGAAGATTAATTTTGGGAATCAATACCTGACAGAATTAGTAGATGTACTGATAAAATATACAATCAAGGATTTTCTTGAGAAAATGGCTATGTTGCGCAGTAGTCTCACATAGCCACTGGGGTCTCCTTGAAAATTTCAAGTGTCATATTCCCTAATCAGTTTATTTATGGAATATGTATGGAATTTCTGAATGTCATACCAACAACAAGCAACTGGAAGCACAAAATTACAATCAGCCATAGCAGGCAGAGTGGGAGGCTTCCACATAAATAGCCAGGATCGAAGGATAAGTAGCTGGATAGAGGATCACCCTCTAGTTTCCACAGGATGGTATTCTCTTCTGATAACTAGAATAGACGTTTAAGATAAATAAGATTTTACCTGTCATCTACTTGCCCTTTTGTTGTTTCTGCCACAGTACTCATTTATATGGGAGGGAGAAATAAACCAGCAGCTCTGAAGAAGCTCTGAGAGAGCAGCCTGAGCCCTGGCTGCTTAGTCTGTCTGTCAGCTGGCTACAATTGCCCACACCTCCTGGCCAATAAAGATTAGTTCACCTACTTCAATTCACTCTAATTGCTTAGGGCAGGTAAGTAAAGTGTAAAACTTGAAAGTTATAGGAATACAGATAGTAATGTTATTCAGGAATTGAATAACCAGTTCGCTTACACTATGGATGGCATTATGGACGGCTTATGTGATTTACCTTATGCATCCATTCACGTGGTTTTGGGAATTAGCTTTGTTTTTCATATTATATCTTTACGAAAATGATTTGATAACAGACTTACCCAGAGTTTTGACTGCCTACCCAATTATCTCCTCTGAGAAGCCATCTGGTAAAAAATATCCTATGGTAGTGAAATGATATAATTGACAACCTATAGGTATGAGTGATCTAAAGAAAACTATGCTAGCAATAGAATTTTACGTCTTGCACTCACCAATTATTAGAGATAGGATTCAGTAACCAGAAAAGAGAATTTAATCTTATACCAGGGCTAAAGAGGGCAAGAGAAACTACTTCAGTGACTGTTTCCAGAGATTAACTAAGGCTGTGCAAATAAGAGTAACAAACCCAGAAGCTAGAAGTGCACTGTTTGAATTTCTAGATTTTGAAAATGCCAAGCTCGATTGCAAAAGATACTTGGGCCTTTAAAGGTCAGATCAGCACCAATAAATGAATGCATCTTGCATACAATAATTTGAGACATTTGGATATAGTACTGATGCTAGGTAGGAGAAGCAATTTTCAATGGTATGAGGAGACACCTAAATGCCAAATGAGGAGGTATAGTATGAGCGAGGGAGTTTCAAGATCAAGAGAGGGAAACCTACAGAGAAAAGAACCAAGTTTCTAGGAATCATGAACACTACAGCACCAGTTGAAATGCCTGCTTTCTATTGAGCTAGGCAATCTGAATCTGACAAGAGGGCAGTATAGCTTGCTCTATTTGAGGGACCCATAACAGGTGTCCAGGATTTTTTTTTAGTGGTTTTAGATATAACATTTTGGAGACAATTCCATAAGTTGACATGGCTAACTCAGCCTTTTATTTGGTAAGGTTTTGGAAATGTCTCAGCTTAATATTCCAGACTATGTTGATTCTATATGGGAGGCACACTTTTGGGAGGAATTAGTGAAAGATGGGCTGTGGTGAGGCAAGCGTATGGTAAGAAAAGTGGATAAAGAACTGTGTTTAGAATTTAAAATGAATAAACAAAATAAAAATAAGCAATTACATAAATCCCAACTTATCAGTGACTCAAATATTATCTCATTTAATTTTATAATAAACTTACAAAGAACCTAGAAAAGATGCATGTATATTTATAAACACACAGCAGTCTGTTTAGAGTATTTTTGTTGTCCTGACCTTTCTTTATTAAACATCTGCATGGTTCTTTGATCAGATGAGATCAATTTTAAACTCCTGTGTTAGTTGCAGTTTACCACTGCTCAGAGTACAGCATGTATTGTTGCATGGCGTACGTGACTGGCTCCTTGCCCTTGGTTTCCTGAGAGCCTAGATTCATGGCTGAGGTATCAGGGAGCCATAATTATCACTGCACCTTTGGGACATTATTGGGTTCATGCTTACACTGAGCAGCATATAGTCCTCAGTTAATAAACCTTATTAAGTATTTGAATGGGGGACCACTTAATAGAGCCGTACTCCTGTTAGTCACCAACAACCAGCTCATAAACTTTTCTTAAGGAGATATTCCTCTCTTTGTCATGAGCATTGATCATAGATGAGCTAAGGTATGTTATTCAGAAGCCATGTTTGATTCCATTTTTTTGATTGCTTAGGATCTTTTAAATATATTTTTAGTTGTTATATGATAATTAGTGCCCCAAGTCCGAATGTCCTTAGTAGGCAGAGTTTTGTGTCACAAAATAGTTTCATAATATAACCACTTTGAAAATTATTATTAATTACAAACTCTCAGCCAATAACTCAGGCTTATTACTACTTAACATGTACATTTTAAATTAATCATATGTCATATATGTGTTATCATATGGATTGGCAACTTTTCTCAGAATAGAAAGTACATTTCCTTCCCACTGATTCTCATGATACTGACACTCCTCTCATTTTTCCAAATACTTCTTTTTCTGGTTCTTCAACTTAACATTATCCTGCCTAGATATAATCCAGTCAGGATCTTTATTAAATCAATCACAATGACATTTATTTACACAGTATAAAGGAATATTACATATCCTGTACTTGAGTTTTTAATATACACAGCCTTTTAGTTATATTTTATTGATTTGATTATAGAGACATAAATTGCCATCCTTGCTCTCTGCTTGAAAAACTTTATGATTAAAATCTATTCAGGAAAAGATGGGTTTATATTAAATTATATATGTATATATACACTTAGCTTACAATTTCTATATTTAATACTTACTTTTTTCACTGCCTGAGTAGTAATTTCATCCTGAATGCTCATGTTTAAAAACTGAAGAACAACCACACAAACATGGAAGTGTATCCTCACCAGCTAATTCTTAATATTTTACCTCAGTCTGTGCTGTGATTTACAATTGCCATAAAATATGGTTTTGATGAGCAGGCCCAATTTCTTATTCAGCCTGCCCCTTCCATTCTGTGAAATGAAGTAATCACAGCAACACAGTTTCAAAGAGTAAAAACACTGTGACTTTAATCATTCCCCATAAGATAGAGAAAACCTAGTAAAGAGTAAAATTCCTGTACTCATTTTTTTCTGTTTACAGCTTGTAATTGCCCAAATGCAAAATCACATTTAACTAACCCTTAGTTATATGTAAATGTTATCTTTTACTTTATGTATGGTTCACCAGGTACCCTAAAAGACTCATCACTAACACAGGTAATTTTATTAGGTATTTATTTTATTTCATATGATATACTATAGTTTTATTATTTTATGTTAATTTTGTTCTAATGGTATCTATTTAGCCTTCCAGAGAATGGGTTCTCTAGGGCCAAAACAAACAATAGGGATCTTGTTCCACTGACAGTCTTTCCAATCCAAATAGCTGTCACCTGTATTCTGAGCTCTAGTTGGTCCTGTGTTGGTTCTCTCACTGTCATGCCAGAGTTGCTGGGCTCCCATTAGCTCAGGTAAGGTGTTTCAGTGGATATTCCCATTACAGCCTCATCAATATAAATATATTTTTTTTCTAATTTCAATTAAACTTAAATCATTTCTTTATCATTAAAATACTATGGGCTATTATATTATAGCTGGATCTATTTGGAAGAGCATTTCAAGTCTACAGTACTTTCAACAATCCACATATTTCCTTGTACAACACTCTAATCAACTTTATTATGCATTATAATTAAACTACATGGAAGACTTTAGTTATATATTATATTTATATATAAGGCATATTATTGTTTTATATGTAACATATTTAAATATAATTTGATGGCATAAAATATTTATATAAACATATCACAAAGAATTAGAAACCAGACATACTTGGGTGCACATAGTCATAATCAGAAATCTGCAGACAGGAATGGAGGGTTCCATGTGTACAGATAGAATCTAGGCAAAAAGCAGCTGCAAGCTCACTCAGACAACCTGTCATATTTGCCGGTTTACTGCTGTTAACTGGAGGAAAACCCAGGGTAAAATACATTTTATCCTGTGTTCCTCTGTCAATTGCTCTGCTTCTTTTTACAACGCACAGGGAGGAAGGAGACACTGATGAATAACCAGCTCTTGATGAGATCATGGGGTTAAATGCACTCCTCCGCTTTCCAATCCTTGGTTTGTGTTCTCTTTCCTCATTGGTTACTAGATGGCATAAAAAGGTCTGCACTGAAGGATTTTACCAGTCAGGCTCCCGACTAAATTCCAGCTGTTAGCTGGTATTTAGTCAGGGAGACTGGCTATAAACAATCACAGAAAAGAAAATCTTTGCCGGAGACCAACAGGAAACAGAAGCAATACAAACCTAGGAAAACAATTATTTGGTGAGAATTCTCATGCTCTGGTAGGATCGCCTGTTACTATTTGCAATGCAGGAAATATGCTGTAGTCTCTGAAGCCACTGCTTCAGCGTTAATATATTTATTCTTGGGTTGGTCTTGGATTCTGCATTTTCTCAAATGAATGTTAACTTAGAAAGTCAATACCTGACAATAACTGAGATGTACTGATTTTATGCGCCATTGGACGACCCAGTAAGATAATTGCAGTGTCGGGAAATAGCCCCTGGCACCTGGTTTCTGAAAAAAAAATTTCAAGTGTCTGATTCTCCAATCTGTGTGTTTAGGGAATCTGACATGGCATTTCTGAACGTGATACCAGTAAGCTGCAATTGGCAGCACAGTACGACAATCAGCTGTCGGCAGGCCGAAATGAAGCAATTCCAGTAGATAGGAAGGATACAGACCCAATAAGGGGGATATGTGATAATCTCCTAGTTACCTCACAATGATTTCTTCTTTTGATAATTGGATTCTGGTCCTAGGTAAACTGATTTTTTTCTGTCATCCATTTTTACTTTCATTTTTTTCTGCCGGACCACAAAGAAGGGAGGGAGAAATGAGTCAGCAGCTCTGATGCACATCTCCAAGGTTACCACAGGATTTGTTCCTATTGGTGGAATTGAGATCATTCTCCTCATTGGTTCATATTCCAGGAACAATTGAATGCACACAGTCCTTCAGTCAGAGGCAAAGATGGCTAATTACATTTTCAGCATATCTGGTCCTTACTAATCAGGCTCTGGCTATATTCTAGCTCTCAGGTGCTCATGTTTATAACCAAAACCTGAATATACATTAGCCCCGACAAGGAAGACTGTTTATGAAAGGAGACAGAGACAGAGACCCACAGTGGAGCACCGGACTGAAATCTCAAGGTCCAAATCAGGAGCACCAGGAGAGAGAGCACAAGCAAGGAACTCAGGACTGCGAGGGGGGCACCCACACACTGAGACAATGGGGATGTTCTATTGGGAACTCACCAAGGCCAGCTGGCCTGGGTCTGAAAAAGCCTGGGTTAAAAACGGTCTCGCTGAACATAGCGGACAATGAGGACTACTGAGACCTCAAGAACAATGGCAATACGTTTTTGAACCTACTGCACCTATTGGTTTTGTGGGAGCCTAGGCAGTTTGGATGCTCACCTTACTAGACCTGGATGGAGGTAGGTGGTCCTCAGACTTCCCACAGGGCAGGGAACCCTGATTGCTCTTTGGGCTGTTCTTGACATCTATATGAGAAAAAGCCCAGGGAAATCAGCAAAGTCAAGTACTGGTTTATTTCCCGTATTACAGTTGTAAATCACCCTTCACTCTCTCCTGTGCTGCAAGTCAATTCTTGCTTCTGAACCATAAGATTCTTTTTAAACTTGTGGCTCCACTGTCTCAGTCTTGAACACTGCATTGTCTACAAGGAAATAATTCACTTCAGGTTTTAGTATCTGACAGAGTTAAGAGGAGTCATGCCCTTTCCTCTCTTCTCTGAGTTCCATTGTGGGAATGGGTATGACATTGCAGTTTTTTTTTTTTCATGAAAACTAAGTAATTGAAAATATTATACAGTAATGTAGAAGGTGCAGTGGGCAGGCTTGCTTTTTGTCCCACCTGGCTCCCACATAGCTAGCTTAGCCTTGGAAATAATAACACGGAAACTGTATGCATTTAAACACTGCCTGGTCCATTATTTCTAGCCCCTTATTGGCTAACACTCACAACTTGATTAACCCATTTCTAATAATCTGTGTAGCACCACGAAGTGGTAGCTTACCGGGAAGATTCTAACCACTGTCTGTCTTGGGTAGGAGAAGCATGGCATCTGCCTGACTCTGCTTTCTTAATCCCACAATTCTGTTCTGTCTTCCCCACCTACCTATGATCTGACCTATCAGGCCAAGCAGTTTTCTTTATTAATTAACCAATGAAAGCAACAAATAGATAGAAGACCCTCCTACACCATTTAGCAGGAAAAAAGCTGTGCTGCTTTAAAAAAAAGCTGTGCAGCTTTCTGGACCATCCTGCCAGGGCAAACTCTAACTCTTTCAGGCAGGCAATCTGACTACCAGAGCATTTTTATTGTGGTTTCTGAGTGCACTGCTACAGCTCGCTTGCTGGCAGGGACCTTGCAATGCCATAGAGTTGTGACAATAAAGATGGCTAGACCAGTACCTATGCCATGATCCTGGAAAGCTAGGGAATGGGCTGGATCCAGCTGTCAAAACCACAGCTTTAATCCTACCCATATTGCCTGGTAAATTAAAGACTCAGGTCGTCACAAAAAGAGAGATAGATAAGAAAGATTCAAAGTTGAAGAAAACCTCTAAATGATTTACAGTTTGTTAAAAATATATGTAGGCTAAAGGTTAAAGTTCTTTTTTTTATTTATTTTTTATTGAGAAAAGGAAAAAAAAATTCCGCCTCCTCCCAGCCTCCCATTTCCCTCCCCCTCCTCCCACCCTTCTCTGCCTTCCCCTACTTCTCTCCCCCTCCCCCACTCTTCTCCCCCTCCCTATCCAATCCAAAGAGCAGTCAGGGTTCCCTGCCCTGTGGAAAGTCCAAGGTCGTCCCCCCTCTGTCCATGTATAGGAAGGTGAACATCCAAACTGGCTAGGTTCCCACCAAGCCAGAACATGAAGTAGGAACAAAACCCCTTGCCATTGTCCTTGGCTTCTCATCAGCCCTCATTGTTCGCCATGATCAGAGAGTCCGGTTTTATCCCATGCTTTTTCAGTCACAGTCCAGCTGGCCTTGGTGAGCTCCCAATAGATCAGCCCCACTGTCTCAGTGGGTGGGTGCACCCCTCGTGGTCCTGACATCCTTGCTTGTGTTCTCCCTCCATCTGCTCCTCATTGGGACCTTGGGAGCTCAGTCCAGTGCTCCAGTGTGGGTCTCTGTCTCTATCTCTATCCATCACCAGATGAAGGTTCTATGGTGATATGGAAGATATTCGTCAGTATTGCTATAGGATAGGGTCATTTCAGGTTCCATATCCTCAGCTTCCCAAGGGACTAACTGGGGACATCGCCTTAAAGTTCTTAAAGTGAAAAAAATAGAGTAGTTGGGTGTGGTGGTACACACCTTAAATCCCAACACTTGAGAGGCAGAAATAGATTGACCTCTGAGACTTCAAGGGGCAGAGGTAGATTGACCTCTATGACTTCAAGATGTGGCAGGACATACCCTTAATCCCAAGACCTGGGAGGCAGCAACAGAGGGATCTCTGTGAGTTCAAGGACAGCCTGGTCTACAGAGTTATTCCAGGACAAAGATATACAGAGAACCTGTCTCAAAAAGTAAAAGTAAAAATAAAAGAAATAGAGGTTAAAGTAAAGCCATGTAAAGAAGAAAAATACATAGAGAATCTTAATACTGTATGCTATTATGCTCTTTGAATTGTTTGAATGCTGACGAAGGAGCAACAGCTGCTAAAAGATATTTGCTTATAAATGCTGCTGAATTAATCCAAGAGAGGTATTCTGAAAATAACTTGACTTCAAAATTGAAGTCCAAAGGTATGTTACTTTGGAGAACATATTTTGCTTTTGTTTTTACAGAAAATGAGAGGCTGTGGATTCATTCTGAGTTAAGAAAAATCCAATTTGATCAAGGAATACCACCTGAGAAATCTCTGGTAGGAACAGATGGCCCAGATGTCTGAGTTCTACAACCAGAACAGATTCAAGACTGCTGCCTGAGGTGACCAAGACTCACAAGATACTCCAGTCAGCACTTGATGATAATTATCTTTAGGTCCCCATAAGATTATCAGTGCCTCCAACCAGCAAAAAGTAGCTAGGAATACTATGCCCACATTCCCAAAAAATTTCCTTTGTTAAAAAAAAAAGAGGGGGAAGTGGTGCAGGAGAATTATCAGTATTCTGTCAATCATGTGTCTTAATAAAACGCTGATTGGCCAGGCAGGAAGTATAGGCGGGTCAACCAGACAGGAAGTAGAAGCGGGGAGATGAGAACAGGACAATGCTGGAAAGGAGGAGGCCCATTCCCCCATTCCTGGCCAGACTCCGAAGAAGTGACATGTGATCTACCCAGCTGTGAAAGGTACTGAGCCACATGGCTAACATAGATAAGAATAATGGGTTAATATAAGCTGCAAGAGCTAATAAGACTGAGCTAATGGGCCAATCAGTTTATAATTAATGCAGATTCTCTGCGTGATTTTCTTTGGGGCTTGCCAGCTGTGTGGTACCGGGTGGAATGGAAACCCCAACAAGCAGGCCCTCATGTTACACAGTAACATATAAACACACAATCCTACCTGTCACCAAAGACTCTGAAGGTACAATAACCTATAGAAGAGGAAACATACACCTCATCATCCTACTGCCTTTAAGCTTCTCACAGGTTCAATGTTGCTCAATATTTCATTAGGACTCAGTTTCTTTTTAAATATGGCAGTTTAAAATAATTTATTTTTATGTAAGTCTGGTCATCATTGTAGTCTTAGATTCCTAGCCATTAAGTTTGTTTGTGTTATGCATATATCACATTGTCTGACTATGAATATTTACTTTATTTCTTCCCTGATTTTTGGCCACTAGGACAAAAATATATCTGAAGGTTTCTCAGTATTTTCTCTTTGTGGGCATGTGTCTAATGAGAGTGAAGAATTTTATTCTGGCTAATTTGAGGATTAACCTGCAATTATAGCACAAGTATTCAATCCCATATAAATTACAACAATTAGCAGAAGGATTCCCATTATATGATTATAAATGCATGTAGAAACTTCCAAAACAGATTCTTTCCACCATATTGGCAGCTGTAAACATATTTTGGAAATGGTCTGTGAATCTACAGTTTTGCACTTGAAGCTGTGACTTTGGCCAATAAACTAATGAAATAACACACTACTTGGATCTGAGTGAGAAAAAGCTGATATTCCTTCATAGTATAAGGATTTCAATTTTACTATCTCTCTCCTAATATGCCATTAAGCAACTAAATTACTTACAAATATTTATGTAAGTTAATGTATGTGTACATGTAATAAATAATAAATATAAACAACCAAAGGAATTTAATTATTGATAATGAGTATATATGTGTAATTTTTAAAGTAATCATTTGATCTTATTTCTTTATTTTTATCACACTGTGTCTTATAATCAAGTAGGGTCTATTTAGAAGATGGTTTAAAATCAATATTTCTTCAACCCTATCATTTTTGAGGCATGATTATGTAAATATAACTAAACTGCAGACTTGTGCTTTCCAATCCCTGGTTTTTAGATCTCTGTACTTATGGTTCTTAATGCATATATAATTTAATGCCTGATCTTTTCCAGTAGGAGGCAATGAGAACAAATAAAAATGCCTCTATTGAAGCATTTTGTCTGTCAGGCTGCTGGCTAAAATTTAACTTTTAGTTGGATCTAGTCAAACCTTGACTATAAGCAACCCAAGACAAAGAATTCTGTTGGAGAGATGTGCAGTTGACAGAGGCAATAGAAACTTCACTTTATTTACAGAATCTGTCATGGAATTTCTGAATATCATACCAACAAATTGCAACAGTTAAGACATAATTAAAATCAATCATAGCAGGCATAGAGGGACATTTTCATGTAAATAACCAGGACAGAAGTATATATAGCTAGATATCATCAGATTGCCCCCTAGTTACCAAGGATGTTTACACCTTTGATGATGGGAATCAGTGCCTAAGTTAAATAATATTTATCCTGTCATCCACTTATAATTTTGTTGTTTCTGCCAAAGTAAACACTTAGATCGGAAGGAGGAATGAATCAACAGCTCAGGATCCCCGGCTGCTCAGTTTTTCTGCCAAGCAGCTGCAACTGCTGACATCTACTGTCCAATAAAAAATATTACACATACTCCAATTCACTGTAAAAGTCTAGGGCAGATAAATTGCAAAATTTAGAAGTTATATGATGACTAATAATATTACAATTCAGAAATTTAATAACCAGTTTACTTACACTATGGATCGTATTCTGCAAGGCTTATGTTATTTTCCTTATAATTCATTTATTTGTTTTTTTTTTTGAAATGAGCTTAGTTTTTCATATTATATCTCTAAGAAAATGGTTTGAAAACAGAGACAGGAATGATTCACTTTAAGAAATAATGCAGTCTTTACGGACCAATAATAAACAGCTAGCTAATATTATTAATTCAATTGAAAAGAATAACATCAATTTAATAGACAAAATCCAATCTATGTTGAGGTGTTCTGAGAAATTTTCTAAAGAATTCATAATGTTGAACTTAACAATCAGAATCTATTGAAAAATTATAATAGGTTATCAGATGAACTATCTCTCTAGGAAGGTAATATACACTCCATCAAATAATATTCAAGAATGAACCATTATCTTTACTGGAAAAATTCATACCTTAGAATAATATGTGCAGAAAAAGGACCCAAAGCTAAATGAATCAATGAGGGCAGTAGAACAGCACATAGTACTATAGATTCATACTTTAGAAAAGTAAGTGGTTAAAGGATTTGAAATGATTGAGGAAATTATTGAAACTGATGGGCATGGAGAGAAGGAACAAGAACAGGATTTATTCTCACCAGTATGGGCCAAAGTTATGGAAGACTTACCCAGAGTTTTAACTGCTTATTTATTTATTTTTTCCTGAGAAGAGATCTGGTAAAAAATAACCTAAGGAAGTCAAATAATATGAATGGCACCCTATAGGTATGAGTGATTCAAAGGAAATAAAGCAAGCAATAATATTTTATGGCTTGCATTCACTCAACATTTGTTAGGATCTGGATTCAAGAACCAGGAAAAAGATTTTAATCATATACCAGGATTAAACAGGGCAGAAAAGAACCGTCTAGTGACTTTTTACAAAGACTAACTGAGGCTCTATAAGTTGCAGTAAGAGACCCTGAAGATACGTGTGTACTTATAGAATCTCTGAAAATGCCAACTTAAAATGGAGACAGATACTTGGGCCTTTAAAATTAAGATCAACACCAACAGATTAATAGATCTTCCATACAATGAATTTTGAGATATTCAAATATAGTACTGAGGCTTAGGTAGGAGAGGCATTTTTCAGTGGTATGAGGAGAAGTGAAACTACCTAATGAGGAGGGATTATATGAGCAAGAAAGAGTAAAAATCATGAAAGGAGAAGCTATAGAGAAATGAATCAAACTCATAGGAAATCATGAAATCTACAGCAATAGCTGTGAAGCCTATATTCTATTGATCTAGGGCATCTGCTTGTGGGAAACAGATGTGTAGCTACCTCTGTTTGAGAGGCCAGGATATTTATTTCTGTTAAAAGGTAACTTTTTGGAGACAAGTACATAAGTTGAGATTCTAACTCAGCTTTGATATGGTAAGGTTTTGGAACTGCCTCAGCTTAGTGTGCCAGGCCATGTTGCCTCCAATGGAAGGCCTTACATTTGGGAGGAGATGAGGGGAGATGGGCTCCCCAAAGGGAGGCAAGCGTGTGGAAAGAGGAGAGGTTAGCAAAACTATGTTTAAATATAAAATGAAGGATGCCTATATGTTTTTCTTTGGGTACTCCTTATTTAGCTTCTCTAAGAACCCGAATTATAGGCTCAATGTCCTTTATTTATGGCTAGAAACAAAATATGAGTGAGAACATCCCATGTTCCTCTTTTTGGGTCTGGCTTACCTCACTCAGGATAGTGTTTTCTATTTCCATCCATTTACCTGCAAACTTCAAGAAGTCCTTGTTTTTTACTGCTGAGTAGTACTCTAATATGTATATATTCCATACTTTCTTCATCCATTCTTCATTTGAGGGGCATCTAGGTTGTTT
>NW_026068192.1:229396-263310 GCF_014885135.2 Alexandromys fortis
GGGGGAGGGAAAGGGGAGGCGGCGGTGGGGAAGAGACAGAAACCTTTAATTAATTAGTAAAGAAATAAATAAATTAAAAATTAAAATAAAATTAATAAAAATTAAATAAAAAGTAAGCAATTGTGTAAATCCCACTTCATCAGTGATTGATAAATATTATCTCATTTAATCCATAATGCAATTATGATATCCAAAAAAGAGCTGCAGAGACACTGGCACATGCATATTTATAAAAACACAGGAGTCTCTCTAGAGTTTTTTGCTGAACATTTGCATTGTTCTTTTATCAGATAAGACAAATCTCTAACCACTCTGTTAGTTGCAGTTTAGCTCTTCTCAGAGAACAACATGTCTTTTTGCATGGCATTTGTTGCTGGCTCCTTGCCCTTGGTTCCCAACAGAGACTAGCTTCATGAATGAGGTATCAGGGAGCCATGATTACCACTACACCTCTGGGATATTATTGGCTTCTTGCTTATACTGAGTAGCATACAGCCCAGAGTATATAAACCTTATTAAGTATTTGGATGGAGGGCCACTTAATATAGCCATACTCCAGTTTGTCACCAACTACCAGCCCAGAAGACATCTCTTAAAGAGCCATTCCTGTGTTTGCCACTAGCATTGATTTTTGCTGAACAAAGGCACATTTTCAGAAGCCCACGTTTGGTTTAATTTTTTGATTGCTTAGAATCTTTTAAATATATATTTTATTGTTTATGAAGTAATTAGGAACCCATGTCAAAATGCCATTAGAGGGCAGAGTTTCGTGTCCCACCAGACAGTTAATGCTCACCAGGCATGGTAAAGATTATCCCTATGACTTTGCCTCTTGTACTCCCCAACAAGACCAATATGACAGAGGTATGTTCATACTGCTCTAAGCATTGATAACTGCTCCAGTTCTAGGGACAAAGTGGGCCTATGTCACTAGAAATCAGTTTATAACATGCTTCTCACAAACACCATTTATGTAAGAGTACTGTCCAAAAGATCCAGAGCCCCTTATTTCTTCCAGTAAGAACCAGAAATCCATCACTTAAGGAAGTCACATTTCTATCACTGTAAACAAAAAAAAAAAGCCTTTATGAAAATGTGACTACCAAGAAGCTGCAATAGACTCCTCTATATATGAGCTTATAAGTGTTTTGTAAACCTTTTTTTTTTTTGGCTTTAAGTTGCTGTACACTGCCATAGGTCAGTCAGCATTTATATGCAGAGACTCTTATCTTATCGTTTTTCATGCACACAGACCCACATAATCACACAGAAACTATAATCCTTACTATACTCTTTGGACAACAGATCAGGTGTATTTATAGCTATATCTTACATCTTAAATTAAGCTATTTCTGTTAATCTGTATATAGCCTGACGACTGGCTTACTGACATATTTCTTCTTCAGCAGCAGCCTTGATTTTCCTTGAATTTTCTTACTCTTTCTCTATAGCTCTGTTTGATAACTTGTCTGTATATAATCTGCCCTGCCTTAGGCCAAAGTAGGTTGTTTATTAAACAATGGTAAGAAAACATATTCACTGCATATAGAGAGGACTCCAGTGTAAGGACATGAGTTAGCATCTCTGAAGGAGATTGCAAAGTTAACACAGGATTTATTTATATTGGTAGAATTTACATCACACTTTTAATTGGTTCATATTCCAAGCACAACTTGAATGCACACATTCCTAAAATCAGGTACAATACAGTTGTCAGCAGAGCATGCACCTACCAGTCAGGCTTTGGCTATATCTCAGTTCTCGGCTGCATGTGATTATAATCAAAACCTGAATGTTCCTTGTTCCAGGCTAGGAAGACTGTTCCTGACATCTGTGTGAGACAGAGCCCTTGAAAATTAGAAAAGTCAGGCATTTAAAGTTAATAATCATTAGAGGGTTTAAGCAATGTAAACATATGCCATGTTTAGTATAGATTTTACATAGCCTGTTGCTTCCTCCTTACTTATAGGGTGGATCATGCGTCTAGGTCTCTGTTATTCTTAAGCTTAAAATCTCTGTAGCTCAAAAATTGTGGCTTTTCCTTACAACATGTGACCGATACCATTTTGACTGAGGTGAGGTAACCTTACTGTCATCTAAACTGAAAGCCAGTTCATGTGACCAACTCCTGTCATCTTTACTTAAGTATATCCTGCCTGGTCCCCATATTTACTTTTTTTTCTCTAAATTATTCTAGCTGATTCAGTTGCGTGTGTGTTTTGCACAGTGGCATGACTTTGGTAGGGCCCAACAAGAGCATCCACTCCACCCAATTCCTGTTCACTCTCTGTGTGCATATTCATAAATGTAATTTAAACGCACCTATGCTTCATGTTATAATTGTTCATTGCATCTCATTTCAGACTACAAAAACAATAATTCCCATGTTTTAAATTGGTATGTACTTTTAAGTCTCTTACAACAATACAATGTATTTAATCCAACCCTAACGTAAAATATATTAAGATGTTCTATACTATTGTTAGTTGTGCCATTAACCTTCTATTGGAAGCGGTCTTTTCTCCTTTCTTCCTTTTTATGAGTGTAAATCTTACCTTTTAAGAGCCAGTACAGTCAAGGTCAGACCCAGCTCTCCAGGCAGATTCTATACTGTAAACAGTCCTCAAGGTCTCAGAGATCTGGGGAATGTGGAATTTAAATATTTAATTATTAAAAGACATTTTGTAACAAAAGAGGCAGATTTGCTCCTAATATCAGTACTCTGTATCCTCCAAAGAAGACAGAAGACAAATGGCACAGAACAACGACCATCCATGATTAGCTTCAAATGTCAAGTGCTGACCACTGGAGGGGGGGTAAACTGCCTTTCATCTAAACTGCAGATCACCAGACGTGGACAGAAACACTTAAATTGACATCCTAAATGCACAGATAAAGATTGCCTTGTCTTTCTATAGGTTTCTTAGCCCACAGGATCTTCTGGAGCCTGGCGGGCCTTGTGCTAAACAGCCCAAGGCAAATACACCTTCAGCGATCATGGAGAGCACTGAGTAGTAGCTCTAGGTACCACCAAGTAAGTTCTCTGTCATTTTTTAATCAGTAACTCAAGTAAAATTTCATCCTTCTCAAAGATCTCCGATGCAGCTGAGAGGTTTTGTCAGTTTAGATGGAAAACCTTACCAAACAAGTATCAGTAAATTACAAATACAAGTTATTAAGGTGTGTCCCTGAAAGTTATAAAGGTGTGAGGACAAATACAAGTTAACAAAATTCTCTCTCATGCTGCCTTCCATAGTCTTAAAATACTTTTTATTGTTCAAACAATATTTGTCACAATAATTCTGAAATAAAGATGCTACTGTTTATACAATGTATACATCTAAAACTTCTGTTTTCACAAACACCCCAAATTCTTGTGAGTTCTAGGGAGCTGAAACAGTTCAGATACACCCTCTTCAATTCCCTGGTCCTAAAATTTATTTTCCTAAACTTAACTTTGTCCTCTGTTCTGCCAATGCCTTAAACAGGTGTAAGAGACATCAGCCATTTCAATACCACAAACACCAGATGGGATCAAACAGACCAGCTACACCAGGATGTAACCAGCACCCAGCTTTTCAGGTCCCCCCCAAAAAATGATTCCCCCTCCAAAAAAAAAGAAGGATGAAGTCTTGAGAATTCACAGCCCCAATTCCTTTAATCTGTGGTGCCTTTTTATTTAAAAAAAAAAAAAAAAAAGGAGATGGGAAACTGTCATCACTCAAGGACCTGCAGTGTTTCTGCTGCTGTAGCTTCTGGGGATCCACAGCATTTTTAATTAATCCATTAAATTTGGTGCTGAGAGACTCAGGAGCCTCTCCCACCCTGAGACCCTCTCTTGGGATGGGATCCAGAACCGATTATTTTTTTTCCACAATAACCACATTTTCCATATGCCTGTGTGTGATTTCTACAGCATGATTTCTATGCACCTAATTGGCTTCAGTTGGTGAGTTTTCCCCCATTCTGGTCAGCTTAACCATTACTCCAAACCAGAGGAATTGACTGGTGAGCTTCTGGAAATTTTCTGGTGTTCCTAGAAACTGGGGACAGACTCCAACTATGGAAGGTTGAGCCATTTACTGACATTCATCTCTGGATTGCTTCTCTTAGCTAAAATCATGACTGGACTGAGCCCAGGGTCAGTCCTCTTGCACTAGCACTGGACACTCTGTGTGGTGCATTTGACCGAGGGCCCAGGGTTTTTCTTCCTCTTCTTTCTTTTTCTTTTATTTTATTTACCCTTACTGCAAAGGCCACTCAGAGTGGCCTCTGGCCTCTCTGGCTTTTGAGTCACCTTGACCGAATCCAGTCAGGCTGTAGCACCCCAACCCAGGGTGGAGGACACTCTCCCATGGGTCTTGTGATGTTCACAATGATTCACATCCCACCTATAATGGAGAGACATCTCACTTTGGGCCTTGTGGCATTGCCACTTTTTGTGGGTTTTTATAGTTTCAGCTATGCATACCAAGTCATCCATGTCCGTCCCCCACTGGGATGGATGCCTTTTAGAGACCCTCACCAAACAAATTTCAGTAATACAAATACAAGTTATTAAGGTGTATACCTGAAAGTTATAAAGGTATGAGGACAAATATGAGTTATCAAATTTCTATCTCATGCTGCCTTGCATAGTTTTAAAAATACTTTTAATTGTGCAAAAATATCTGTCACAGTCATTCTGACATAAAGATGCTACTGTTTATACAAAGTATATGTCTAAAACTTCTGTTTTCCCAAACCATTATTGTGAGTTCCAGGGAGCTGCATTGAAAGATCCACCTTAAAGAGGTATAAGAGACACCAGACATTTCCATACCAGAAACACTGGAAAGAAACAAAGAGACCAGTTATGCCAGGATGTGCACAGCACCCAGCTTTCTTAGGTCCCCTTCTGATAAAAATGACACCCATAAATAAGCAAGAAGTAGTCTGGTTACTTCAATTCCCTTAACCTGTGGTGCCTAACCTCCTGCCTTCTTATAAAAAAGAGACAGGAATGCAATAAACTGTTCTGTCTCTTTAAGAGACAAGCCATACCTACTCCCTCCCCCATAAACTGAGGCAAGCAGATCTTCCTTCCAGCTTGCAGCTTAAGTCTCTTCCTTTCTGTCTCTCCCCCAAAGATGCAGATTCTGCCTCTTTCCATTCTCCCCTTCTCCCTTTTGTTTCTTTCCTACCCCCTTTCTGTCTCTCTCCCTCCATCTTTCTGTCTGTCTCTGTCTCTCTCTGCTCTTCTTTCCTTCTCCCTTTCACCTTCACAACCCACCTAATAAATATCTAACCTCACTGTACAATCATGCTGATCCATATCTCTGTCTCTCATCTGCTACCCTGTGTCTCTCTGCCTGGGACTAACCACCTTTGGAGACCTGTGGTATGGTCTCGTGGCATGCCCAGATATCTGTCTCTCCTCATGGCCTGCTGCAGCCACTCATGGAACTGTGCTGTCCCTGCCTGGGACTGGCTGCTCTTGGGACCTGCTGCTCACTGCCTGTTGCCACATGGCCTGAGGCCGCTATTTAGGGACTGCAGCATTTCTGCTACTACAGCCACTTGGGGATCCTCAGTATTTTTAATTAATCCATTTAGCTTGAATCTCACGTTCCATTCTTCAATCCAAACAGCATTTGATAGCACAATCTAATGGATGTAAATATATTATATTTGATATTTTAATTACATGACAGTTTATGTGTTACAAATATATAAAATATATAATATTAGTATATTATAACATACAATATTAATTCAGTTTCATTAAAAAGACACATGAATCAATTGACATAAACTGATCAGAAAGATTCGGCGGCAAGATGGACTTGGAAGACCAGAGTCACAATCATAGAAGTCCTGATATCACTGTAACAAATATTATAGATAGAGATTCTGGGCAAAAGCAGCCAGCAACTCACACAGCTGACCCTACACAATTAGCCAGTTTTAACAATTCACTACCCTGTCAGCTAAGGATTTTGATGGTCCTGAAATATAGCTTCTCTATGACAATTTATAGCCTTTCCATCACTTTCTTCTGTAGCAACATGGTGTCTCATTAGCTCAGACTACTCTTTATATCTTTGTTTGAATTTCCTGTCTGTCAGTATTCTCTCCTACCATAGACAAAAGCAGATTTTTCTTATGCAATGATAATAAAACATATTCACAGCATACAGAGGGGAATCCCATATCATTTCCACTTTTCTGTCTGAATAAAAAAAGATTTTTACTTTAATATTGGAAAATAACATATAACAATACAAGGATAAGGCAAGAATTGTTCACTATACTTAATCCTTTTACATATTGCAAATTCAGGAAAATACTTTATTATTCATCCTATCTTTATAAGACTATTACTTTATATGTAATTTATCTGTTATTGTAACAAAAGAAAAATATAATTATAATTATATGTTTTCAATATTAAGCAAAGAGGAAGTGCATTGTAAACAACTTCCAAAGCTCTAGAACTGATAGAGGCTGTCACTCCCTGGAGAGCTACCCAAAGTTTTTCCATAACATTGGGATTATCATCTATAACTTATAGGCCCATGGTATATGACAGACTTTTCTATGAAGCGGGAAATTTGAAACACTGTTTTACTTACATTGGCAGTTTCTACTCATACTCTTCTGTGTTTTTCAGAATATCCAGAAGACTCATAAAACAGGAACCCTGAAGTATTCTGTCTCCCTCTTTTACTTTATGTATGATTCACCTGGTACCTTACATCACTAACATAGGTAACTGCATTAAATATTTGTTTTATTTCATATGAGCATACTCTAGTTCCATTATTTTATTTTCTGTTTATTTTGTTCCCACTATATCTATGCTGAACTAGGTAGCCTTCCAAAGAATGGGTTCTTAAAGCCAGAACAAGCAGTAGGGATAAGTCCTGTTCCCACTGTGAGTTATTTTAAGAGAAGACTTCCTTACTTAGTGGTAGCAGCAAAACTTTGAGACTCCTTTAAGAAGACTTCCTGGTTCATGCTAGTTACATGAACAGCTCTGACACTGTCTGGTGGTCTGGGTATGGAGCATTTAAATGGGGCTTGTGAGCAGAGTACTACAATTTACTTTTAATTTTATTTTATTTTATGCATTTTTATTGATATTTATTGAGCTTTACATTTTTCTCTGCTCTCCTCCTTGCCTCCCTCTCCCCCCTTCAATCCTCCCCCAAGTTCCCCATGCTCCCAATTTACTCAGGAGATCTTGTCTTTTTCTACTTTCTACTTCCCATGTAGATTAGATCTATGTAAGTCTCTCTTAGTGTCTGCATTGTTGTCTAAGTTCTCTGGGATTGTGGTTTGTAGGCTGGCTTTCTCTGCTTTATGTTTAAAAACCACCTATGAGTGAGTACATGTTATAATTGTCTTTCTGGTTCTGGGTTACCTCACTCAAAATAATGCTTTCTAGCTCCATCCATTTTCCTGCAAAATTCAAGCTGTTGTTATTTTTTCTGCTGTGTAGTACTCTATTGTGTAAATGTACCACATTTTCCTTATCCATTCTCTGATTGAGGAGCATTTAGGATGTTTACAAGTACTAGATATGGCAAAGCTGCTATGACCATAGTTGAGCACACGTCCTTGTGGCACGATTGAGCATTTTTTGGATATATACCCAAAAGTAGTATTACTGGGTCTTGAGGAAGGTTATTTTCTAATTTTCTGAGATATAGCCACACTGACATTCAAAGGGGTTTTACCAGCTTGCATTCCCACCAACAATGCAGAAGTGTTCCTTTTCCCCTACAACCTTTCCAGCATAAGTTGTCATCGATGTTTTTGATTTTGGCCATTCTTACAGGTGTAAAATGGAATCTCAGAGTTGTTTTGATTTGCATTTCTCTGATAACTAAGGATGTTGAACATTTCCTTAAGTGTCTTTCAGCCATTTTAGATTCCTCCATTGAGAGTTCTCTGTTTAGATGGTTACTCCATTTTTTTTTATTTGACTATGTGGTTTTTGGTGTCAATTTTTTTACTTCTTTGCATATTTTGGAGATCAGACCTCTGTCTGATGTGGGGTTAGTGAATATCTTTTCCCACTCTGTGGGATGTTGTTTCGTCTTGTTGACCATGTTCTTTGCTTTATAGAAGCTTTTCAGTTTCAGGAGGTCCCATTTATTGTTTTTCTCAGTGTCAGTACTACTGGGGTTATATTTAGGAAGTGGTTCCCTGTGCCAATGTGTTCAAGTGTACTTCCCACTTTCTCTTCTATAAGGTTCAGTGTGGCTGGCTTTATGTTGAGGTCTTTGATCCATTTGGACTCGAGTTTTGTGCATGGTGATAGATATGGGTCTATTTTCATTTTCTACATGTTGATATCCAGTTATGCCAGCACCACTTGTTAAATATGATTTCTTTTTTTCCAGTTGATATTTTTTGCTTCTTTATCAAATATCAGGTGTTCAAAGATGTGTGGATTGATATCCGGGTCTTCTATTCGGTTCCATTGGTCCTTCTGTCTGTTCTTATACCGATACCAGGCTGGTTTCAGTACTGTAGCTCTGTAGTAGAGTTTGAAGTCAGGGATTGTGATGCCTCCAGAAGTTCTTTTATTGCCCAGGATTATTTTGGCTATCCTGGGTTTTTTGCTTTTCCAAATGAAGTTGAGTACCGTTCCTTTGAGGTCTTTGAAGAATTTTGCTGGGTGCCACTAGGCCTAATAAGACCTTGTAAACAAATAAACATAATTGTTGATAACATGAATTCACATAAAAATGTTTAATGACATTTGAACTTATTTCATTAACCTTAGCACACACTCTGAGTTCCTATATTCAACTAGGGCCTATTTGAAAGAGGGCTTGATATCAGTATTTCTTCTATCCTGTCACTTTTTGATGCACGATTTTCTAAATAAAAATATATTCAATTAAAGAAAAATGTAATCATCAATTACATATAATAAATGTTATATGTATTATGCATATAGTGTTTTATAGTTATAATTCAGCTACATAAAAATATACAGAAGAACTGAGAAAAAACAGATAAAAACAGTCAGCAGTGAGATGTACTTGAGAGCCCAGAGTCACAATCAGAAATGTTCAAATAGGAATGGAGACTTTCATGTATACATCTCAAATCCATGCAAAAGAAGTCTGAAACTCACTCAGCCAACCTGTAGTATTAGACATTTTTCTCTACTTATCACTGGAGACAGAGCCTAGGTTGTATGTTTCACATTCAATTATTTTACTAATTGTACCACACTCAGGGAGGAAAGGGGCATAGATGAATTGGCAGCTCTGGTGGATATCTCCATGTAAACTTCGGACCCATGCTTTCTAATCCTTGATTTGGCATCTCTGTCCTTAGTGGTTCCTATTGCATCTGTATGTGAATGTATGACTACCTCAAATAAAAGGCAATCAGATCCAAAAGTTTGTCTGTACTGTACATTTTGTCAGTCAGGCTGCTGGCTATAATCCAGCTGTTAGCTGGATTTAGACAAAGCTTGGCTATTAGCAACCCTAGACAAGGAATTCTGTCCCAGAGACCTGCGGGGTACCGGGGCAATAGAAATGTAGGTAAGGCAAGAAATTTTCAGGATTTTCCATTCTTCAGCTGAGACTCCACTGCTCTTGTTTGCAGTAGGGGAAATGTATTTGTGTCTCTAAAGCCACTGCTTCTGGCATTATATCTGCAACTTCTGGCTCAATGTTTGTTCTGCAATAACTGCAAGGAAGATTAACTTTTGGAATCAATACCTGTCAGAGTTCACAGACATACTGTTCAAATGCACAATTGGAGATTACCACTAAGATAATGGCTATATCGGGAAGAATTCTCAAAGCCACTTGTGTCTCCTTGCAAATTTTAAGTGTCATATTTCCTAGTCGGTTCATTTATTTAATCTGATGTAGAATTTCTGAATGTCATACAAAGAGAAAAAAACCCATAACTGAAGCGCAAAATCATAAAACCACAATTGGCCATCGGCAGGCAAAGAGGGAGGCTTCCACATAAATATCTAGGACAGAGGGATAAGTAGCTGGATATAGGATCACGCCTCAGTTACCAGAGCATTTTTTTTTTCTCTTACAATTTCATTGTTTCTGCGAAACAAATCAGCAGCTTTGAAGGCACTCTCAAGGAGCAGCAGAGACCTGGCTGCTAAGTCCATTCATAACACAGCTGCAACTGCAGACACCTACTGGCCAGTGAAGATGATTACACCTACTCCAATTCACCGTTATTGACTAGATCAGGAAAGTAAAGTGTAAAATTTGAAAGTTATATAATTACAGATAATATTACTATTCAGGAATTTAATAACCGTTTTGCTTATGCTATGGATTGTATTAAGGAGGCTTATGTGATTTTACTTATACATCCATTTACTTGGTTTTGGAACTTAGCTTTTTTTAAGATTATATCTCTAAGAAAATGGTTTGATAACAGAGCTGAGAATGAGTCACTTTTAGAAATGATACAGTCTTTACAGACTAATAATAAACAGATAACTAAAAATATTAATACTATTGAAAAGAATAACATTAATTTAACAGAGAAAATCCCATTTATATTGAAGGGTCCTAAGAAATTATCTGAAAGAATTCATATTGTTGAACTTAGCAATCATATTCTGTTGAAAAGTTATGATATGTTATCAGATAAACTACCTCTGTAGGAAGGCAATATGCACTCCATCCAAATAATATCCAAAAAAAAAGAGACGTTATCATTACTGGAAAAATTTCATACCTTGAAGTCATATGTACAGAATAAGAAGCAGAAGCTACATAAATCAATGATGGCACTAGAGCAATACACAGGACCAGAGATTCAGACATATCATATCAAAATTCAGTGTTAAAACATTTAAAACAGTTGAGAAAATTATTGGAACTGATGGGTAGGGAGAAATATCAGTGACAAGAAATATAAATAATAAATATAATTTTAATTGATCTACATGAAAACACTACACATACAACCTGACACAAACATGTAGCAAGAATTAATCAGCCAGAATTCTTGGTAGCCTAGTATAACAATCAGAAAACTTCAGACAGGTATGAAGGTTTTCTTATGGATAGCTAAAATCTAGGCAAAATCATCTGGAATCTAATCCCACAAGCCACCATTCGTCAGTTATATCTACGTTTAATTGAAGGAAGAGCTAGGGTAAATCACATTTTATCAAGTGCTCCGCTGTCAATTACATTGTTTCTTTTACAATGCACAGGGAGGAGGGATCATCAGATCTGGTAGAGATCTCTATGATAACTGCAGTCATCTGTTTTTGAATCCTTGTTTTGAGATCTCTATTTTTACAGGTTCCTAATGCATCTCTAATTGAATGTATACTCTCTTCTAGAATGAGACAATAAAATCTTATAAAATTATCTACAACGTGGGTCTCTGTCTCTATCTCCATTCATCACCAGATGAAGGTTCTATGATGATATGCAAGATATTCATCAGTATGGCTATAGGATAGGGTCATTTCAGGTTCCCTCTCCTCACCTGCCCAAGGAACTAACTGGGGACATCTCCCTGGATACCTGGGAGCCCCTCTAGAGTCAAGTCTCTTGCCAACCCTAAGATGGCTCCCTTAATTAGGATATATACTTCCCTGCTCCCATATTCACCCTTCTTTTATCCCAACCACCCCACTCCCCCAAGCTCCCCCCATTTTCCCCATCTCACTTTTCTCTCCCCATTTCCCCTTATTTCCAACCCACCCCACCCCCAAGTTCCCAATTTTTGCCTGGCAATCTTGTCTACTTCCAATATCCAGGAGGATGACTATATGCTTTGGTTTTTTTGGGGGGGTTCACCTTCTTATTTAGCTTCTCTAGGATCACAAATTATAGGCTCAATGTCCTTTATTTATGGCTAGAAACCAATTGAGTGAGTACATCTCATGTTCATCCTTTTGGGTCTGGGTTACCTCCAGACTGAGCCCCCAAGATACAAATGAGGAGCAGAAGGAGGGAGAACATGAGCAAGGAAGTCAGGACCTCGAGGGTGCACCCACCCACTGTGACACAGTGGGGCTGATCTATTAGGAGCTCACCAAGGCAAGCTGGATTGGGACTGAAAAAGCACTGGATAAAACCGGACTCTCTGAACATGGTGGACAATGAGGGCTGATGTGAAGCCAAGGACAATGAGACTGGGTTTTGATCCTACTTCATGAACTGGCTTTGTGGGAGCCTAGCCTGTTTGGATGCTCACCTTCCTAGACCTGGATGGAGGGGGAGGACCTTGCACTTCCCACAGGGCAGGGAACCCTGACTGCTCTTTGGACTGGAGAGGGAGGGGGAAACTAGTGGGGGAGGGGGAAGAAAAGGGGGGAGGGGGAGGGAAATAGGAGGCTGGAGGAGGCAGAAATTTTTTTCAATAAAAAAAAGAACGAATATACTGTAAGTGTTGGAAGCAACACATGGATATAAAACGATAAATTCTGAAGTTTCTATCTATCCTGCAATCTCATTTCTCCTTCAGATACATCTAAAGAAAATAAAATATGGCACAATAATATGATGAAAAAATATCTACAATGGTGGATTTTACCAGTCAGTCTCCTGGCCAAGTCCATCTCTTACCTGGACTCAGCCAAATCCTGACTCTAAACAACTCAAGCGAAGGAAAAACTGTCCCAGAAACTACAAGAGAAAGAGGCAATAGAAGCCTAGGAGATCCAAAAATTTGGTGGGATTTCGCACACTCCTGTTCTGGATCACCTGCTCTAATTTGCTGTGCAGGAAATGTGCTTCTGTGTCTAAAGCTATTGCTTCAGGCTCAATATCTGTAATCACTCAGATATTAGTGATCTAAGCTCAGACTTAGATCCTGCATTATCGGCAGCAAAGATTATTTCATGAGTCAATACATGACAGAAACCAGGGTGTTTTGTTCATAATCTCCTTCAGAGAACCTATTAAAAAATGACTATGTCATGGAAAATTCTCACTTAGGCACCTAGGAACCTTAACATTTCAATAGTCAAATTCTACAAAGAAGGGAATTTGGAAATGTGACCAAGCATATGTCAAAAAAAAATGTTATCAGCAAGCTGTAATTGAAAGCCCAGAATCACATCAAAATTAGTCATAAACAGGCAGAAATGGAGACTTAGCTGTAGAGATCTTGCATATAGGCCAAAGTAATTGTATATATGAGAATTCCTGTTTAACATGTCATGGTTTTCTCTTTTAATTTTAGCATTCAGGCTCTGGATAAACTATANCAGTTGAGCAGGGAACAAAAGGGTCTGGGCTGTGGAAGTACAGAGGACCCTAAAACCCAGGCATAAAAAGTGTGGGTATGGTTTTTTGAGATGGGCTTTCTCTGTAGCATTGGAGCCTGTCCTGAAACTAGGTCTTGTAGACCAAGCTGGTCTCAAACTCACAGAGATGTGCCTGCCTCTGCCTTCTACTTTCAATTTCATTCTTTTTGTTGCCGCACATGTTTAGGTGGGAGGGAACCCATGGAAATCGGTCAAGTCGGAGATTGCTTGATTCTCATCATCAGAACACTGAGTCCTCTGCTGCTGTTAACTGTGTAGCAATTAAAATCCTGCTTCTGATGCTACTGACTAAGGGAGTCCTGCTCTTATCTCTTTCCTGGGAGATCCATTGTGGAAATGGCTATGGCATCATATCATTCCTTGTTGGTACTTGAACAAAAACAAAACAAAACAAAACAAAACTGAAATCCTATCATAGCATTAAGAGTCAAGTTTTCATTATCTCTCCAAATACACTATGATGCATTTCAATTACTTACAATAATTTATATAAGATTGTGGAAATTTATATGCATGAAGTTTCATATATATATATATATATATAATAGCTTTGTAAACTATTTCTTGACATATTTAGAAAGTATTTCATATATAAGTACAGTATTTATTCTATTTCACACTTCTTTCTGCTTCCTCTTCAAGTCAGTATCTGTAATACACAATATAAAAATAAATAAAACTAATCGTTAAATTTATTTTATATTATTGTGAATATTATCTTATTTAAAATCATACTACCCTTATAAAGAACCTTTAAAAGAAAGCTACGGAGACGCTGGCACAGGAATATTTATAAACACACGACGATCATTCTAGAGAGTTTTTTTGTCTCAGTGTTCCTTTACCTAGCATCTGCATTGTTTTGATCATATGAGACAAATCTTAAACTGCTATGTTACTTGCAGTTAAACACAGTTCAGAGTACAGCATGTGTTGTTGCATGGCGTTTGTGGTTGGTCCCCACCCTTGGTTTCCTCAGAAACTAAAACTAGTTTCTTGTCTGAAGTATCAGGGAGCCTTGATTACCACTGCACATCTAGGATATTATTGGGTCCATGCTTACCCTGAGTAAGATACAACCGTCCATTAATAAACCTTATTAATTGTTAGGATTTTTTTTTAAGATGAGACTCTACACGGACACAAATAATTCCAATCAGACCGAATTGGACTGAATAAAAGATGCCTGTGTTTAATGCAGAGCTCCCAAACTGCACCAGAAATTCATGGCCAGGGGAAGAGAGAGATGATGTTCATTCTCTAAGGGGCAGCTGAAATAGCCTGTGGGAGTGTTCCTGATCCTCCCTGGGGCAGGGTCATAGCCTGGCAGGTTTTGCTGAAGGTGGAGTCCACACCAAGGCAACTCCAAGGGAAGGGGGCTTGAAATGGATCTTCCTGCTCCATTCCAAAAATGGGTACCACGGTCTGGGATGAGGCCTCAGAATATAATATTAATTGTTTGGATTGAGAGTCTCTTAATAGAGCCATACTTCTGTTTGTCACCAGCAACCAGCCAGAAGTTATCTTTTTTTCTTTTTTTATTACTTTATAAAATACCAATCAAAATTTTCACCCCCCTCCCACTTCCCTCTCACTTCCCCACTCATCTTCCCCCCTTTCCTTCCATTCCTGAGAAAGGACAAAATACCTGCTCTGTGGTTAGCCCTCCTTACTACATCCAGACATTAGAAGGTATGCATCCAAATAGAACAGGATCCCAAAAAGCCAGCACATACAGTATAATCAAATCCCAGAGCCATTATCATTGGCTTCTATGTGGGCCCCAATTATCATCCACATTCAGAGGGTCGAGTTTGATCCCATGCTCATTCAGTTCCAGTCCAGTTGGATTTGTTGACCTTCCATTAGCTCAGGTACACTGTCTCAATCAGGGGACCAACCCTTCAGGTCCCAACTTCCTTACTCATATTATCCCTCCTTCGGCTCTTCAACTGGACCTTGGGAGCTCAGTCCAGTGCTCCCATGTGGGTCTCTGTCTCTATCTCCATCCATCGCCGGACGAAGGTTCTATGGTCATATTCAAGATAGTCATAAGTCTGACTATGGGACAAGGCCAGTTCAGGCACACTCTCCTCCACTGCCCAAGGTCCTATCTGGCATCACCCCCATGGACTTCTGGGAACCCCTCTAGAGCCAAGCCTCTTGCCAACCCCAAAAGTGCTCCCTCAATTAAGATAGCTCCTTCCCTGCTCCCATATCCTTCCTTCCTCCATCTCAACAATCCCATTCCCCCAAGCTCTCCCCAACTCTTCCCTTCTCCCCTCTCTCTCCCTTTTTCTGCTTCCCCCACCCCACCCCCACTCCCATGCTCCCAACTTTTGCCTAAAGAGTTTGTCTGCTTCCAATTTACAGGAGGATCGATATATGTTTTCCTTTGGATTCACCTAATAACTTATCTTCTCTAAGATCATGAACTATAGGCTCAATATCCTTTGTTTATGGCTAGAATCCACTGATGAGTGAGTACATACCATATTCATAGTTTTGGGTCTGGGTTATCTCACTCAGGATAGTATTTTCTATCCATTTGCATGCAAAATTCACGATGTCATTTTTTTGTAACCACTGAGTAGTACTCTAATGTGTAAATGTGCCACACTTTCTTTATCCATTTTTCCATTGAGAGGCATCTAGGTTGTTTCCTGGTTCTGGCTATTACAAATAATGCTGATGATATGATAGTGTATATAAGTGACCCCAAAAAACTCTGCCAGAGAACTCCTACAGCTGATAAATACCTTCAGTGAAGTGGCAAGATACAAGATCAACTCAATGAAATCAGTAGCCCTCCTATACACAAAGGATAAAGAAGCTGAGCAGGAAATCAGAAAAACATCACCTTTCATGATAGCCACAAGTAGCATAAAGTATCTTGGGGTAACACTAACCAAGGAAGTGAAAGATCTATTTAACAAAAACTTTAACTCTTTGAAAAAAAAAAAACTGAAGAGGATACCAGAAAATGGAAAGATCTCTCATGCTCTTGGATAGGTAGGATCAACATAATAAAAATGACAATCCTACAAAAGGCAATCTGTAGAGTCAATGCAATCCTCATCAAAATCCCAACAAAATTCTACACAGACCTTGAGAGAACAATAATCAAATTTATATGGAAAACAAAAAAAAATCAGGATAGCCAAAACAATCCTGAAAAATAAAGGAAATGCTGGAGGTATTACTATCCCTGACATCAAATTCTATTACAGAGCTACAGTAATGAAAACAGCTTGGTATTGGCATAAAAACAGAGAAGTAAACCAATGGAATCGAATTGAAGACCTGGATATGAATCCAGAAGCTATCTCTTAAAGGAGCCATTCCTCTGTTGGCCACTAGCATTGAGCTTAGTTGAGTAAAGGCAATTATTCAGAAGCCACATTTCACTCCATTTTTTGGGTACTTAGAATCTTTTAGATACATTTTTATTTGTTATGTAGTAATTAGGGACCCACATTGGGGTGCTATTAGTAGGCAGAGAATTGTGTCCCACAAAACTGTTCCTGAATAACCACAGGAAAAAAAAATGTTATTAATTATAAACACTCAGGTTTATTACTAGCTAACTTCTAGATTTTAAATTAACCATATTTCTTGTTTGTGCTCTGCCATGTGGAATGGTACATTTTCTCAGTATAACAAGTATATCTCCTACCCACGGTTTCCCAAGATTCTGAGACACTGCCCTTCTCCCAGCTACTTCTTAGTCTGATTCTTCAGCCTACCCTTATCCTATTTAGTTATAATTCAGTCAAGATCTTTATTAAATTAACCATAATGATGTAAATTCACTCAGTATAAATAAAATATGGGATAAAAGAACAGGCTGCTTTCTTAGACAAGGTGCCCCTCCCATTCTCGACATGAAGTAAGCAGGGCAACAAAATTTAAAAGAGTAAAACCACTGTGATTTAATTATTTATCATGAGATAAAGAGAATCTAGTAAAGGGAAATTTTCTAGTAATCTTTTTTTTTTGCCTATGACTTGTGATTACTCAAAAGCAAAATCACATTTTAATAACACTAAGTTATATGTAAAGGTTCTCTTGGACTATGTGTATGGTTCACCTGGTACCTTAAAAAGACACATCACTAACACAGGTAACTTCACTAGGTATTTATTTTATTTCATATGAGCATACTATAGTTCTATTACTTAATTTTATTTTTATTTTGTTTCCCCTATATCTAGGCTGAGCTAGGTATCCTTCCAGAGAGAATGGGCTCCATAATGTCAGAACAAATAGTAGGTATAAATCCTGGTTCCTTTTCCAATTTCTCCACATTCTGCCACAGTCATATAACTGAAACACCTACAAGAGCTTAAATCTGGCAAACATAAATGTTAAGGATATAAATAAATATATTTTTTCTAAAATCAATTAATTTTAATTAATGTTTTTATCGTTAAGACTCTTTGGAATAATGTATTACAGTTGGGTCAATTTTCAAGAGGGCTAGATATCAACATTTCTATGTATAGTCTACTCATCTACATGTTCAACACTCTAATGGACTTAAAAATATTATGTATTTTAATTCAACTACATAAAAAACATAATTATATATTATTATATAATACATACAACATGTATTATATATAACATTTAATTATAATTTGACTGCAGAAAAAAACACAGCAAAACAAACAGACAAAAACAAACAACAAAGAATCAGAAGCCCGATGAACTTGACAACACAGAGTCACAAAAAAAAAAAAATCTCCAGACAGGAATGGTAGTTTCCAGGTATACAGCTAAAGTCCACACAAAAGCAACTGCAACCTTGCTGAGACAAGCAGTCATAATTAGCCATTCTGTCTGTGGTAAACTGGAGACATAAAACAGGGTTAGTTACATTTTATTCTGTGTTCCCTTTTCAATCGCTCTGCTTCTTTCTACAACAAAGAGAGAGGAGGGAGACACAGATGATTCGTCAGCACTGGGTGAAATCGTTGGGTTAAATGCTATCGTGTGCTTTCCAATCCTTGGTTTGAGAGCTCTCTCCTTATTGGTTCCTAGACGGCATAAAAAATGTCTGCACTGAAGGATTTTTCTAGCCAGTCTCCTGACTGAAGTCCAGTCAGGAGCCTGGCTATACACAAACCCAGAGAAGAAAATCTATCAGAGAAGCTTGCAATAGACAGAAGCAGTAGAAACCTAGGAAAAGCAAGGAATTTGTGAGATTGCCCAAGCTTCTGCTAAAAGTCGCCTGTTCCTGTTTTTAGTGCAAGAAATATGCTTGAGTCTCTGAAGCCACTGCTTCAGCCTTAATATCTCTGATTCCTGGGTAAGTCTTTGATTCTGTATTTTCTGTAATCAAAATTTACTTGGGGATTCATTACCTGACAGAAACCGGGGATGTACTGATCATTTGTGCCACTGGAGGACCCATTATGATAATTTCCATGTTGGGGAATAGCTTCAGGCATATCGGATTCTGAAAATTTCAAGAGGCAGGTTCCCGAATCAGTATGTTTAGAGAATCTGTCTCAGCATTTCTAAATGTGATACCAGTAAGCTGCAACTGGCAGCACAAATCACATTTAACCTTCTGCAGTCAGAAATGGAGGAGTTCTGGTAGAGAGGCAGGATGCAGATGCAAAAAGTGGGATATATGATTACCTCCTAGTAACCTCACAATGGATTCCTTTTTTATAATTGCATTCTGATCGGAGGTAAACTGCATTTTTTTCCTATCATCCACTTTGACTTTCATTGTTTCTGCCAGACGACTCATTGAGATGGGAGGGGAAAATTATTCAGCAGCTGTGAATCTCCAAGGTTACCACAGGATTTGTTTCTGTTGGTAGGATTTGGAGCATTATCCTCATTGCTAAATATTTCAGGAACAGTTTGAATGCACACACTCCTTCAGTCAGAGGTTAGGCGAGCCATAACATTTTCAGCATAGTGGGTCCTTAATATTCAATCTCTGGCTGTATTCCAGTTCTTAGCTGTTCATGGTTATAACTGAAATTCGAATGTACATTTGCCTAGACAAGGCAGACTGCTCTTGACAACCAAATGAACCAACCCCCATGAAAGTTAGCAAAGTCAGGTATTGATTTATTCCCACTATTACAGTTCTAGTCACCTGCTATTGTCTCTTGTGCAGCAAGTTGATTCCTAATTTTGAATCCTTTGCTTCTCTTTAAACTTGTGACACCACTGTCTCAGTCTTGAACACTGCAGTATCTTCAAGGAAATAAGACACTTCAGGTCTTAGCATCTGACAGATTCAAGGGGAGTCATGTCCTTTCCTCTCTGAAGTCTATTTTGGGAATGGGTAAGGCTTTGTATTTTTTTTTTCATGAAAACTTAGAGTCATTGAAAATACTATGCAGTAACATCTGAAGGCAACACTGAAGACTCTCATGGCACAATAAGCTATATGAGAGGAAACATTCTTATTATCATTCTATTGCCTTTTAGATTTTCACAGGCTCATATTTGCTGTCTTTGTTGTCATAGTCTTTGTGTTTTGTCATAAAAAAAAACTCTTGTAAACAATTCTTTCTCACTTGTATTCCCATTCCTATTTATTAAATCAAGCATCATGAACTTTGTTGGAAATCAACTACTTATTACTGATAGAAGAGAGGTATTGCATTACTACCCTTGAAAATGATTAGCATACCAGCTTTCTCTGTTATTGTGTGTGTTGCTATTGTATGCTTTGAAAAGTACAAACCTTTTCTTGTATCTTCTAGCTGAGACTCTGAATTGCTATGTTTGCTTGTAGTGTTGAGACGGGAAAACACTGGTACTTTGGAATCAACAACCACCATTTGAATGTGTTGGAGTATTTCTGCCAGATTTTCAATATGAATTTAATTGGCTTTCAAGTCGGTTTTTTAAAGACATGAAACGTTAGAATGTAGTACCACAAAGTCTCTTATTTTCTGTAGAAAGACCTTCCCTGCACATCATAATGTTATTTTCAAACTAGTGCTGAAGGATCTCTGGTGAGAGTCAAGATGATCAGATATATGGGCATATCAGTAATTCATTAGGACTCAGTTATTTTCCTATATGACTATGGAAGAATGAAATTTTATTTTTTATGTAAATTTTTCATAATTTTAGTTGTAAATTCCTAGCCATTAAGGCAGTATCTGTTATTTCATCATATTGTCTTTATAATATTTACGTGATTTCTGCCCAGATTTTTCGGGCAACTATGACAAACATATATCTCAAGAGTTCTCACTATTTTCTTGTTTCAGGCATGTACCTAATGAGAGTGAAGAATTTAGATCATGATAATTTATTCCACTAACAAGAAGATTAACCTGAGATTATAGCAGAAGTAGGTAATCTTAGTTAAGTTCTAAATAGCAGCAGATGGATTCCCATTCTATGATGATGAATGTATGTAGGAACTTCCAAAATAGGTTCTTTTCATCATACTGGCAGTTGTAAGCATATATTGAAAAGTTCTTTGAATCTTCAGTTTTGCACCTATAACAATGCATTTAGCCAATAAATGAATGAAATAACACACTACTTGGTCCTGGGTAAGAAAAAGCTGATATCCCTTCATAGTATAAGGAATTTCATTTACAATATATCTCCTAATATACTATGAAGCATTTCAACTATTTTTAAATATTTACATAAGTTTATGTAGGTGTACATATATGAGATTGAGTATGCATAATTATATTTATCCATACATATGCATGCATGTGTATTCTTTCTTAATGTAGTTTAGAATTTCATACATGAGTACTGTATTTATGTTATTTCACACTCATTTCTGCTTCTACATTTAAAACTATATCTATACTAGAAATGTCAAAATCAATCCAACTGCACAATAACATTATCTCATTTTATTATTCAGATACAAATGCTTACATAAGTATTCCACACAGGACACACATTGTTGTGGTTTTACATACCTAACTTAGCATTGATCTTCTACAACAGGAAGGCCTACTGATGATACTTTATATTAGAACATGATCCTTTCTTTCTTAGCCTTTAACATTTGTCAGTGGCTTTTCTGCTAATTGGATAAATTTTAGAGATTCTTTCATCTTCGTGACATTTCAATATGGGATGTCACTGTGCTAAATAGATTTTTTTTTGCTTTCATTAACTTAAATGGCCTTCAAGATCTGCTTTTTATTACTCTATGCTTGTTAGAGTGATAATCTTCACAGCAGATATACTGTTTTTTTGGGATAATAAATGCTTTCTGGACATAGCATGAAATAATTCTCAATTATTTCATCACAATAGTGGTGAGTTTTTGGAATATTTAGCTAGTCTCTGTCCAAACACTAGGTTGTTTGATATTTGAGCCATTGTGGAATCATATAGTGATGCTGTAAAAATCATGTTTTCCTTTTTTTTCCCCTGGAAGTTAGAGCTAATGTTTCCTATGGATCTAGGGATAAATATTTAGGACATAGTTAACAATTGTATTTCTTCTGCAAATTTGCAGACCAAGTTTCTGTTTCTGGTCCCTCTATCTCGTTAACCTTTTGGGATAGGCTTGCTGTTTACATTTGAAAATTTTCTTCCTGTAAATAATATATCTGCATTACTAAAACAATTTAGAGTAAAAGTTCAGGCATGTCTGTGGCACCAAACCAGTAATACCCTCTGAGGGGCTAAATGTCAGTAATTATAATATTTGTTATAGCTGGTGAAATCATACATTTTACCGTGATATTATGTAGTCCAGCTAGTTGCAATTTTGAACTTAACATATTAGGATGATTATAAGTAGAAATTAAAACTACACTATTGTTTTAAGAGACTACCTCTCCAATCTTAATAGCATAAAAGATTGTTTAAGGACATTATTATTAAGAGCAACAGTAAAACATAATTTTATTCAATTCTGAATGGTTATGTATGGGAGATTCCTCAATGCTGCTCTTATCTGATGGATCTGCGGATTTCATAAAAACAGCAGAGTCTCTGGACTGATACTACTGTTTAATTCAGGAGGCAGATGACAAAGGTTGAAACTTCGGGAATGCAAAATTTAGAATCAAAGGCAAGAAAGTAGAAGAATAGTTAGATACATAAAAGAACAACTGTGTCTACTCAAAATACTATAACTTATGTTATTTTCTGTTTTTATGTTCATAAAATGCACAGACTTTTAGAGGACTCTTTCCATGGTCTGATAATTTGAAATATTAAGAACTTGATCAATTTCTAGTGTATACATATGAAAAAAATTGGTATTCTATGAAGCATATGTAGTGAATGTGGGAACTCTGAGACTTACTGGCCTGTATTCATACCATGTTTGGCAAGTTACATGGTTGTGACATGCTATTTCACTAATGCATACAAATAGCAATTGATTGGTATTAAAGTACACTCGTAATACTGAATTGCCATTGAATAAGTTTGCATATATAATTGTTTCACCATAAAGTCCAGACAACAATTTGCTATATTTTGAGGAAACACTATGAAGTCAAAATACTATTAGAATAACTTATATTATTTAATAAGGTGAAAAAAAAGGGGGCAGATAGATTTTCTTAGTCGTGCTAGCAATGAGAGGATGTCCATGTGCTAGAAGAAATCCCAGTATCCAAACACACACACACACACACACACACACACACACACACACGAATTACCTGAAGGAAAATCAGATATCTGTAGCCAGAAATGGAAGTTTTCATGTTGGTAGCCAAGGATGTAGACCCAAAAAGTAAATCTATTATCACTCATCATTGTCATGGGCTGATCCATTTTCAGTAGTAAATTAAAATTTTATCCTCTTTTCCACCTTTAGTTTGTCCACTAGTACTACAAAACACACTTAAGTTGGACGGAGAAATGAATGAGCAGCTATGATGGAGCTCTCCAAGTTTACCACAGGATTTGTCACTACTGTTGCAGTTGAGACCACTGTCCTTGTTGGTTCCGATTTCATGCTCAATTTTAATTCACACACTGATTCAATCAGAAGCCAGGAGTGGTTGAAAATGTGCTAGCAGAACAGGTTCTTATCATTCAAGTTCTATCTATGAACAGAACCCTAAGTTATTTAAATCCAGATTCTACAGTTCTTTGAAATGGGTTGATGACTACTCATCTGCAGGGAAGACAATCTCTTCTCTATCTTTCTAAAGATTCTGATTAGTCTATATGCATGACAAGCCCGGATGACTATTGACTTAAAATTTTAATATCTATATACCTTAAAGACTAAGGTTTCATATTAAAATATTAGACAATCCTTAACCAACTCTGCTGCAAATGAGGACAATGACCTAAAATGTAAACAATGTATAGGTATCTTGATCAGAGTTAGAAATGTACAGTGCAATATGATAAATATATCCTAAATTTTACCAGAGATAGAAACATGCATGCATATAATATGAAAAAATATTTTTGCATATGTATACAAATATTGTAAACATAAATAGGAGCATATTCTATATAACAAATATAATTTGAATTTGTTTTGATATACAAAAACTATACCAATGTAAATATAAATGATAGCTCACAGGTATTCACTCTGTTACTCACTATTATTATTAGTGTGAGTAAGCTCACAGTAATCTACCTATTATCTCATTTTAAGATGTTCTCATAGTAATATTTGATGTGTGTGATTAGAGAAACAATATTGACAAGCTTTGCATTAATGAAGCTTTTGATCTTAATGGATTAACCATAGTACAAATTAAATTCCTCCCGTTCCTATTAAGCTTACTATGTGATGTAGTTAGTGTTACTGTTGCTCTTATTAAACTCACAGTGAAGAAGGTCAAGCTAAAGAAAAAAAAATTATTTGTCTTATAATTCTTCTGCACTGTTTATCATCAAAAGAAACCAGGACAGTAATTTGAACAGAGAACAAATCTGGACTGGTGCTGATTAGACATCACGGAGCAGACCTGCTTAGAGTTGTGCTTTTAAAGACTTGTTTACCTAGCTTTCCTCTGTAAGCCAGTAACAGCAGCCTAGAGCTGACAATATCTTCATTCCTTGGGCTCTCTCACATCGTTCATCAATTAAGAAAATACTATACAAACTCCTCTACAGAATCTTCTATAACATGAAGATATGTTCTAAATTGAGATTTCCTGATCACAGATAACTTTAGGTTATTCCAAGTTGACATACACCTTTTATGTGTATTAATAAAATTTTCCACATCTTCAGTTTCATCATTTTCCTCGCTTGTCCTGCTTAGTGGAAAACAATGACAGTTAGAGTTAATGTTTTCTGTGTGTATAAGTTGTTCCAGCAATAGAATTTGAAAAAAAAAAAATATGCCTCAGTATTCATTATCATGCTGGAGATGGATGAGCCAAACATCTACTTACTTCCCTCCAAATATCAGGGACTCTTGATGGGGAACTTCAGCCAATCACACTCCATTTAGGGTGTGTCCCCCTGGGACCACATAAAACAAATAAAAACATCCAGGTGCTCTTGCTTCTTTCTCTTTGCCCTCTGTGCTCCTGGATCACTGGAACCCTGGTTTGTAAGTTTTCTTTCTTCTGTTTATTAAAGATGAATATTATTTTAAGTTGGTCTGGTTAATTACAAATTACTATCGACCATGCCCATCAGACTCTCAAACAGTAAGGAAATGGAAAGAACTGAATAGTTCAAGGCCTTTTTAATTATATTATATATCATCCTTTGTTTATTAATTTATTTTATGTATTCATATGTCTGATAGTAAAGTTGAGACTGAAAAACTTTGTTGGTAATCATCTGTCACCCCTGAATCTATTGGAACCTTTCTGCCATTTTCTCTGTACAAATATATATTGCTTTCTGGTAGGGTTTTGTTGAAGACAAGAAACATCAGAACACAGTATCATAAAGCAGCTAAGATTCTATAGAATAATTTTATTGTAGAATATTTTTCCCATCTAGTGACGTATAAGAATCTCATATGAGGGTCAAGTGATGGTCAGATATATGGATATATCAATATTTCATTAGGACTTAGTTCATTTCTACGTGATGCTAGCAGAATGAATTAAATTATTTTTGGGTGAATGTCATCACTTAAGTCTGTTTTCTACCTTCTGAAGCAGTGAAGGGTATTCCTTCCACATAATCACCTGAATCATAATCCTCTTAATTATTTGATTTCTATCCTGAATTTTTCACCACACATGTATGTATGTATGTATGTATGTATGTATGTATATATGTATATATATATGGATTTATCAACATTTTTCTTTTTCATGAATGTTGCTCATGAGATTGAAGAACTTTGTTTCTGCTAATTTTAATCTATTAATATACAGACTACCTTTTATTCATATTTTATGTATTCAACTATATTAAAGCTTAATAGCAGTAGATGAAGTTTTGTCCTGTGATGATATAAGTATGTACAAACTGCCAAATAGGATCGTTCTATCAAATTGTGAGTTGCAAGCATATTTTTGAAATGTTCTCTGTGTATCACCTCCCAATATTGAGATTCCTCCCCTTTTTCCCCAGAAGACTCTTAGTCTGGTTGTCCCAACTAATTTTTCATGCTCAGGTATGAGCCAGCTAACTTATTTATTAAACCAGTTCATGCAATATATATTCATACATCATAAAGAAATTTTGTTCACCATGGTCTTGACTTTTTCCATGCAAATACCCTTTTTGTTTTATTTATAAAATAATTTTATTACATTTAATTTATAAAATAATATTGAGATATAAATTTCCATTCTTGCAGCTTCTTAAGTTTTATAATGATAATATATTTATGAAAATATTTGGTAAATATTATTTTATGTGTATATTTAGTTTATAATATCTATAATTATTTTTTAAATATTTCATTTATAAAGCAGCAGATGTTAAATTTTATGCCACAGTTTTCATCTTGATCTAGAGTCAGCACTTGTCTGGCAGCATCTATAAGGGACCTGAGGCAAATAGGGTCACTATTCCCCTTAAGAATCACACTGTATAGCTCAAGATTTCCTGTAGACATTTTTCTTTATAAAAAAGACATAGTAACTGAATATATATCAATCATTTCTGAAAGTCATTCAAAGTTTGCAAGCTTTCTTTTCTAATTTCCAATTTCTGAGACTTAATTTCCCTATGATTCAACATTTGTCCCCAAAATGGGAAAGGCGACTGCATTTGAATTTTCTGGGGGGAATTAACTAACCGTGCTTAGGCAAGGCTCTGCTGAGGCTGTCCAAATGTTGTAAGCAAATGCCTTCATATTTTATGGAGACACAAGATATAATCAATAGTGGATAATGTAAAAATGTGACAATTGATTTTGCATATTTTCTGTAACATTAGACACATACATCAGGCATAATATAGCACTTTTGCTATACCCTGAGGCAATATTTACCAGTGATATCTCCTAAGTAGCTCTTTAATTTAACTGATGGTACACTAAATGAAAATCTTTGAAAGGCTTTTGGAACTAAAGGGATGCTAAAAAAAATCTATTAAACCTAAAACTATTTTATAGGTATCATTTGAGAAGGTAATCCAGGTTCTAAAGCTCCATCTAGGTGCATAGTCTTATTAACTATTCATAATTATTGTATCAGTCCCCATTTTCCCGATTTCCTTGTTATGAGAGAACATATTTACCTGTTTTCCCCTGCAAAGCAGCAGCCATAACTAGACCTTGGGTGTATGTGGGTAAAGTTCGCCATTAATTTTAAATGGGATCACAGATGTCACCTTTCTTTCTAAAAAAAATATCAAATCAGTCTGATATATTCTGTTGGCATTCTCACAGGCTAGCTGTTTAAAAATCAAAATTCTATTGTTGAAATAAGACCTGCGGGGCTGCATCCCCAGCACCCCAGCCGCCTGGCTAGCTTATTCCCGAAATAACAACACACAAACTGTATTCAGTTAAACACTGCTTGGCCCATGAACTCTAACCTTTACAGGCTAATTCTCGCACCTGGACTAGCCCATTTCTAATGATGTGTGTAAGCACCCCAAGGTGCACTTACTGGGAAGATTCTAGCCTCCATCCATCCTGGGTCGGAGTTGCCTGGGAGAGCAGAGACTGGCGTCTCTGCTCCAGAGAGCAGAGCTGTAGAGTCTCTAGGGAAGCAGAGCAGAGTCTGACCTCACTTCCTCTTCCTCCCAGAATTCTATTCTGTTTACTCCTCCCACCTATGCTTTAACCTATCAGGGCCAGCCAAGCAGTTTCTTTATTGCTCAATGATCTTCCTCCATCATTCTATCACCTGTATCTGTAATTAATCTGTTTGATGGCTGCATCAGTGTTGGAACATTTTCCTGAATAAACGCTAAGGTCCCTGCATTATTTAAGATAAGTCCGCTATCTGCTCTCCTGTAGTTGAAGTTTATTGCAGACCTTCTTATTAGCAGTATTAATTTGGGCACAGGCTGCTACTTCAATATTTAAATGCTGATCAGTTACTCTATAAGGACTTTGACTGCCAAACATATCATCAGAAATAATAACTACCTGGGACAGATTACTCACAGCTGTGACCTGGGTTTGTTCTGAAACCTGAGTTTTCCATATCATATAGTCTTTTCCTGTCAGGCAAGCTTTCACCATCTCTTTCCAATCCCCAGAGTATGGCTTAAAAATACATATACATTAGCAGCGTGTGTAAAAGGAGAAATCTTGTCAAACTGAGCTCAGATTGCTTTTAATACTTTGCCTCTTTTGAATGGTTTCAGGCTTTGTTGTCTGACTAGATTTCATGATCATCTCTTTGCTCGATTGCTAGAAACATTTGAAATACCTGAGCATCTTCTCATTGGCTCACTCTTTCTCTGAAAACTAGCTTGTACGAGAAATGCATAAGAAATGCTGAGTGTTTGCTTTGCTCCAGGAGGTCTTTGCACCATGTTATTTTTACTGTCTCTTTAAAGATTTTGTTTAATTTTTAAAAACTGTTCCATTAGATACCTGTATATAACCACTTTATTATTAAGCCTATGCACATTTCTTAAACAACTATGACCTGTTCAGAGGTTTATTTTTTAATGAATCTACCTTTATTGCTTATGTGTAATAATTTTTTGACATGAGAATTTTTTTTTTGTGCCAGAGGAATGTTCACCACCTCTACAATCAATGATAACTGTCCTAGCTCTAGGGATTTTGGGGTTCTATGTTAACATAAAGCAATTTGTAGCATGCAGTTCAAAAGGCACAAATACTCTGTAGCAGGACTTATAAAAGATCCAGAGCTGGTTGTGCTTCCAGTCTGAACCCAGAAGCTGTCCCTATTCACTGCCAACATAAAAAGCCTTTCTGAAAATAATGTGACTACCAAGAAGCTGGAATTGACTCTCTTTTCATGGGCCTAGAAGAGCTTTTTAAAGCATTATTAGGCTTTATGTTGATGAACATTACCAAAATTGGACACTGTGATGAAAGCAGAGACTCTACTTTTTGTTTCCCATGTACCCAGACCTAAATAATCACACAGAATCTATAATAATTACAACAGTGTTTGGCTAATGGCTCAACTGTATTTTTTGCTAGCTCTAACATCTTCAGTTATAGCCACAACACTGGCTTAATGCCAAGTTTCTGCTTCAGTAGCTACATAGTGTCTCCTTGACTTTGCCTACTCTTTCTCTATATCTCTGTTCAGATTTCCTGCTGGTTATGTTAATCCCTGCCATAAGCCAAAGCAAGTTTTCTATTAACCAATGGAAATAAAATATACTCACTGCATACAGAGTAGAATCCCACATCAGGAGACGAGTCAGCAACTCTGAAGGAGATCACAAAGTTTACTGCAGGATTTGTTTCCAATGATAGAATTGAGAATACTCTATTTTTTATATTCCAAGGAAAACTTGAATGCACACACTTCATCAATCAGATACAATTATAAGCACTCAGCCATTAGCTCGGGCTTATTACTAGCTAACTTGTACATTTTAAATTAATCAATTTCTTATGTGTGTTCTCATGTGGATTGGTTCTTTTACTCAGGTTATTATCTATGTTTATTCCTTACACATTTTAATTAATCTGCAGTGATTTTATCCTGAATGCTCATGTCTAGAAACTGAAGAACAACCACATAAACATGAAAGTTGAACCTGCCCAGTTGATGCTTAATATCTTACCACAGGCTGGGTTGTGGTCTACAGCTGCCTAAAAATATGGGATTAATAAACAGGCTGACCTTCTGATTCTGTGACATGCAATAAGCACAAAAAACAATTTCAAAGAGTAAAACCAAAACCACACATTTTTTTTCTGTCTATGTCTTGCCATTCATTACTCATAAACAAAATCACATTTAACTAAGTCATATGTAAAGGTTCTCTTTTTCTGAGTATATAGCTAACATGGTACCTTAAATAGACACACCACTTCCACAAGTAATTTCATTAGGTATTTATTTTATTTTCTATGAGCCTAGCATAGTTTCATTTTTTAATTTTATTTTTATTTTGTTCACAGTGTATCTAGGCTGAGCTAGGTTGTCATTCAGAGAATGGCTCACTAAGCTCAGAACAAGCAAGATGGATAAATCCTGGTCCCACTGACATTGGCCCCTCAGCCTTCCCCAGCCATAAAGGTCTCCCCCACATTCAGAGCGCTTAGTTTGGTACTATGCTGGTTCCCTCACTATCAGGCCAGAGATGTTAGGCTACGATTAGCTCAGGTAAGCTGTTTCAGGGGTATTCTGATAATGGCCTTGATCTTTTTGCATGTATTCTTACTCCTTGCGTTCTTCAACTGGACTTTAGGAGCTCAGTCCTGTATTCAACTGTGAATTCCTGCATCTGCTTCCATCAGTTGCTGGATGTAGGTTCTATGATGAGATTTAAAATAGTCTTCAATCTGACTACATGTCAATGGCTGTTCATGAACCCTCTCCACTATTGCTTAAGGTCTTACCTGGGGTCATCCTTGTGAATTCCTGGGACTTTCTCAAATACCAGGTTTTTGCTAGTACCCTAATGGCTCCCTCAATCAAGATACCTTTTTCCTCTCTCTCTCTCTCTCTCTCTCTCTCTCTCTCTCTCTCTCTCTCTCTCTCTCTCCATCTCATAAATTCCATTCTTTCAAATTCTCCTCACCTCTCTTTTTCTCTCTACCTTCTTCTGCATTCCCTTCTCCTGCACCCATAATTTTTCATTTTCTCGGGAGATCTTATATTTTTTCACTTTCCCAGGGGGATCAATGATTTTGTCCCTTAATGTTCCCCTTGTTACTTAGCTTGTCTACAGTCATGGGCTATAGGTTCCCTATTCTTTTCTTCATAGTTGGTGTTCACTTATGATTGGGTATTATACCAACATCATCACTCTCATCTGGGTTACCACACTCAGTATGGATATTTCTAGTTTCATTCATTTGCCTGCAAATTACAAGATGTCATTTTTTATACTGCAGAGAAGTACTTCGTTGTGTAATGTATCCACATATTTTTATCCATTTTTGGTCAATGGACATGGATTTTTCTCCATGCTGCTCTTATTACATTATATGAATGAGGGTGACTGAGGAAGAACCCAGTCATGTGTCTACTTCTTGACATTATTATCTACTATGCAGAAAAGATAACTTAACATTGGTGTTTACAGAGGACCATATAATATTTGGTGATTAAGTAGAATACAAGAATATTTAGAGTGGTTAAAAATGTAGTCTGTGAGTTACAGTCATTATCTTCTTATTACTATTTTTGGTTACACTGAAACCAGAGACAGTCAGCTATCAGTCTCAGTCAGCAACATGCCCATTAGGAAGTTTGTAAACCTAAAAGACATTTTTAGAATACTTGTTTTCTAAAGTAGGCATGTTGGTATTATACAATTCTAGGACATTAGAGAAGTGTAGTAAAGGAAAGTTTTCTGAGTATTTATGGCCATCTAGTCTAGAATGGCCCATTTCATTCCAAGAAGAAAATGTATCTCAAATCTGCTAATTTAATAAATATCTGTATTAAACCCGTATTTGATTAATACATAAGCATATTTGCACTAATAAATTCTCAAAACTGGAAAAATGCATAATACTTGAATATATTCAGTGTTAAAAAATCACAGTTTGCGTATTGTCAAGATAAATGAAGCCAACCCCTTCTTAGACTGGCTATTTGCTGTATTGAACTAATTCAGAAGGAAAATTACAATCATTTTTGTGGTAGATTGCCATGAAGTTCAGTCGGGTACCAATAGATAACTTCAAATTGATTGACATGCAACTTCCTTAAATGAATTCTATTTTTAGTAAAGATAGAAAAATTACTTCAAATTTAATAGTGATTATAAAATCTGAAGAGAAATTCTAGAATATGGAATCTAGTTGATTATTGAAATAGGTACTTAAAGTTATTATTTAGAGGATATTATATATATATATATATATAGATTTTATATAAGAAACAATACTATGAAGGCTACTTCTTGCAAAGGTAAATATGAAAACATCTATAAAGTCTTAAAACAGGCAAACACAAATGTTAACAATATTAATATATTTACGTTTTCCCCCTGAAATCCATTAAACTGAATTCATTTCTTGAACATTAAGACTCTGTGGGCTACTATGTTAAGTGGGGTTTATTTGGAAGAAGGTTGCACATCAAATTTCTTTCTACAATCTATCTGTTTCCTTGCACAAGACTCTAATAAACTTAAATATGCTATGCATTATAATTCAACTACATTAAAATGGTAATTATATATTACATTTTTATATAATGCATATTGTATTATACATAATGTATTTAATTATAACTCTACTGCATAAAGATCACACATAAGAACAGACAAAAACAGATCACAAAGAATCAGAAGCCAGATACACTTGGCTGCACAGAATCACAATCAGAAATCTCCAGACAGGAATGGAGGCTTCCATGTACATAGGTAGATTTGAGGCAAAAGCAGCTGCAAACTTGCTCAGATTGCCTGTCATACATTGTCAGTTTTGTCGGCTGTTAACTGGAAGCAAAAACACAGGATAAATTGCATTTTATCCTGTGTTCTGTCAATTGCTCTGCTTCTTTTCACAGCACACAGGGAGGAGGGAGTCATAGGTGACTCATCAGCTCTGGATGAGATCACCAAGTTAACTGCTTTCCGGTCCTCGGTTTGCAAGCTCTCTCCTTATTGGTTCCTTGATGGCATAAAAAGGTCTGCACTGAGGGATTTTGCCAGTGGGGCTTTGACTAAAGTCCTGCTAAAAGCTGGACTTTAGTCAAAGCCTCATCATAAACCACCCCAGAAAAAAAAAAAGTGTGTTGCAGAAAGCTGCAGGATACAGAATCAACAGAAACCTAGAAAAGCAAGGATTTGTTGAAAATTTCCATGCTCCTGCTAAGAGTCACCTGTTCCGGTTTGCAGTACAGGAAAATGTTCGATTCTCAGAAGTCACTGCTTCAGCCTTAGTATCTGTGATTCCTGATTTAGTCTGAGATTCTGCATTTTCTGAAATGAAGATTTACTTAGTGAGTCAATACCTGACAACAACCGGGATGTACTGATCTTATGAGCCATTGGAGACCCCACTAAGTTAATTACTGTGTCGGCAAATAACCTCAGGTATCTGGGAATCTGAAAATTTCAAGTGTCTGTTTCCTCAGTCAGTGTGTTTAGCACCTCTGTCATGGCGTTTCTGAATGTGATACCTGTAAGAGGCAATCGGCAACACAGAATCACAACCAGCCGTCAGCAGGGAGAAATGGAACATTTCAGGTAGATAGGCAGGATACAGACCCAAGAAGTCAGATATATGTCACCTCCTTGTTAACTCATAATGATTTCCCCTTTTAATAATTGAATTCTTGTCCTAGGTAAACTACATTTTTTTCCGGTCATCCACTTTCACTTTCATTTCTTTCTGTCAGAGCAAACCTTGAGATGGGAGGGAGAAATGAGTCAGCAGCTCTGATGCAGATCTCCAAGGTAACCACAGGCTTTGTTCCTATTGGTGGAATTGAGATCACTCTCCTCATTTGTTCATATTTCAGGAACAAGTTGAATGCACACTCTCCTTCATTTAGACGCAAGGAGAGCTCATTACATTTTCAGCGTAGCTGGTCTTTACTAGTCAGGCTCTGGCTATATGCCAGCTCTCAGCTGCTCATGTTTATAATCAAAACCTCAATGTACATTGGCCCAAACATGGCAGTCTGCTCTTGACATCTATGTGAGAAAAAGCCCAGGGAAATTAGCAAACTCAGGTAGTGGTTTATTCCCAGTATGGCAGTTCTAAGTCACCTGTTACTGTCTCCTGTGAAGCAAGTAGATTCCTGCTTCTGAAACCTTTGCTTCTCTTTAAACTTGTGGCACCACTGTCTCAGTCTTGAAACACTAAGTATTGTTGAAATAGGGACGGCGGCAGGGCTGCGTCCCCGGCACCCGGCCGCCCGCATGGCTAGCTTATGCCCAGAAATAATTACACGGAAACTGTATTCTTTCAAACACTGCCTGGCCCGGATAGTTCCAGTTCCTTATGGCTAGCTCTTACATATTGTTCTAACCCATTTCTAATATTCTGTGTAGCCCACGAGCTGGCTTACCAGGGAGGATCTTAACCTGCGTCTGTCTGGAGCGGGAGAACCATGGCGACTCCTCACACAGCTTCTTTTTCCCAGCATTCTCCTCTGTCTACTCCGCCTACCTAATTTTCTATCCAATAAAA